>NC_058408.1:86114271-86395128 GCF_002201575.2 Neomonachus schauinslandi
GGCTGCGGCGGGGGCCGGGGCCAGCACCCTGCCGCTGGCAAAGACCTGGGCGGGAGGGGGGCTTCCCTCACTTGCCAGGAGTGTCCAAGCCAGTCACACCTGTGGGGTCGCACTCAGGGGTCCGTTTGAGTTAGGCTTTACTAGTTGAAGGGATTCTGCAAACCTGACGCGGCTTGTGTGTGTGTTGCGGGCTGGGGGCGGGGGGGGGGGCGCGTAAGTCATTCTGTATTGATGGCCCCAGAGCAGCCTTACCCAGGTGCCAGGGGTGGGGCAGGTAGCCTTTGGAGGGAGGCCCAGTGGGAGCCTCTGGAGAGGCCACCCAGGGCGTCTTCACTGGCTCGTGTTTTCTCTAGTTAATCTGAGAAACTTTGTCCGTGCCTTTCAGGATCACTTGCTAAGAGCAGAGAAGAGTGAAAGGACAAGTTTAGCAGCGTTAAGGTGTATGCTTTTGGGCCAGAAGGCACTTTCATGTGTGTTCAGCTTACCGCCATGGTCATGGTCAAGCCCCTGATATCTGGAGGTCGCAGGAGTGCTGGCAGCTGAGACTGCCGGAGGTCCTCTTTACTGCCTTCTTTTTCCGGAGGTGGTTCTAAAACGTCTCTACTTAACCCTGCAGAAGCTCTGTGGCCTCTGTGGCCTGTGCCCTCCGGGAGAGGTGGAGACCAGCCAGCAGTTTCCACCTGTCCCCTGATGCTTTTTGTTCCTTGCTCAGCAGCCTTCTGAGGCAGGCCCTTGTTTCTGCACACCATTTTTGTGTGTGGAAGAGTGTGCAACCGGTGTTGTTGAGGACCAGGGAGTGGCCGTACTGGGCATGATGCGGCTTTTCCTGTGGCTCTCCCTGATTGTTATTCAACCATAGGAGGGCAGGCCCAAGGGACCCCTGGCTGGTGCCTGGGCTTGGATCTGGACATGGTGCTGCAGCCTGCTGGTAGGCTGCTTGGGTTGGCTGGACTCTCTCAGCAGGGAGTGGTCTGCAAACCTCCTACAGGCAGGCTGCAGTGTGGACACCCTGAGCTACAGCTGGGCTCGCAGGGTCCAAGTTAACTGTGCCGTGTTTTGGAATAGTTAAATTTAACAACTTGTTCTCATTTAGGCTTTAGTTAAGAGTTTGGGAATTTTCAAAGTCACGTCACTCTGCATAATCCTTTTAAACCTCCTACATTTTCCAGAATGTCATAAGGGTTTCCAGCCCCAGATGGCTGTTTTCCATTAAATTAGCTCTTTAAGAATTGTACATACCCAGAGCTCTGGTTTGGCAGACTTGATGCTATGAGTGCTGTGATCCAGTTTTTGATCTTGGAACATGAGATATATGTCCTCTTGTTTCCCTACCTCTCCCGGGAAAATAGAATTGTGTTAGCTTAAGCCTGGTTATGAATAAGATCCATGAGTGTGTTGGTGTGAGAAGGATGAACACACCTAAATACATTTTCAAGCAATATTACGTTTCTTAGTAACCTATACTTCGGAGAAATTCTGCATCAGAGCAATCTAATCTAGCCACTGCAGCACTTAAATGGTCGTGAAGTGCAGGATCATATGTCATTTAGCATTAGGTTCAAATTCTGCTTCCTTCGGATGTTCACTGAGCTCACACCTGGACCTGAGAATCACAGGCAAGCGCTTTAACCAAAGACATTAGTGGTTATTTGATGGTATTTATACCCAATTTTGTTTTCTGGTTTTGTGTGGAAGCTGGCTTTTAAAATCCAGCCCTAATGAAGAATTTCCTTTCTTCCTTGAAACAGTCTTTCCCTGAGGGAAATTTGGGGTGGTGGTGGAGGGGTGAGGTTGATGGCTTATTAAGTGTGAGTTCAGATTGCCTGAAACAATGGGATATGATTTATGGGGGCTGAAAATAGATGCCGGGCAGAGAAAACCCTTGTGCCTAGTGGTGGTGGTGGGGGGAGATGGACATGTTTATTAAGAGGCTGAGAGCTGCACCCTGGCCCACTCTGAGAGCAAAGAGGTTCAGGCTCTGAGGTTTTTTCAAAGTGTAGAATCTAACCCCACTTTCAAGGAATGCAGCTTGGGCCTTTCTTCCATCTTTGTTCCCTGGTTTGTTGACAGACCTCTCTTGGCTGGTGGGGTAGGATAGGGAGGCAAGCAGGAGGGTGGCATTTTAATCTGTAATCAGCCCTCATAAAAGAAAGTCCGTAGCAGAAATGGCTGTTGCTGCTAGAATCGGATGAGGAAAGCAAAGGATTCTAGACTTAGGGGAGAGGCTTCCTGCCTGCCTTCTGCTGTAAACGCATGTGTATGTGTGTAAATAAGTGAATATGTATGTGTGCAACTGTGTCTTACAGGTAAATCTGTATTGCTTGTGCTGGTTTGGGCTGGTTGGGGCTTTTGGAGGGGTTTTTTGTTTTTAAATTAGAGATTACAGCTGCTGTCTGGGAGCCCTCCGATGACCTGGAGTCCCTGTGCATGAGAGAGGTGGAGGCATTGGGCACCACTGAGCTTTGATCTGCATTTGGAGTGCACACAGTAGGGAGATACTTGGTGCCCAGCTGAGCGGAGGAGGGCAGAGAGGCAGAGGCATTTCTGTGGTTCAGGTTGAGACTCCTCCGTTAGCTGTTCTTCTAGTCTTCCCAGACTCTTCCTTCTGTTTTGTTCATGTATTTAGCTTCCTGGATCAGGAGCTCCAGAAGTGCAGCCAACAGTTATTGGTGGAGCGGTCCTCTCCTTCACCCCCTTCTTTCTCCTCCCTGGGTTCTGGTTGTGCCTGGAGATATGGGTCCCCTTGAGATGATTTAAATACAAAGACCGTGCTTGCAGGGCTGGCTGACGGGCTCTTAACCCCTGTGTGAATGGAGGGTCAGCCTGGGAGCTGGAGATGCTTGCTGGGAGCCCAGGGCCCAGAACCTTCTCATCAGACTTGCAGCTCTCCCTCTAAAATAGCCCCCTCAAGCTGTCAGCCTCGCCTGCCCACTGTGCAAATAACTGACACAGCATGCAAGCTCACTCTTTGGAAGCAGCATGAAATTCAGGCCGGCTGCTTTTTGGGCTTCTGCCCTTTTGGTTTCTTATTCTGAGCAGTCTTGTGATTCGTTCTCTCTGAGGAGGCAAAGGAACAGGCAGATTCACAGATGCTCAGGGGCTCCCTTGTGTTCGGCTTTGTCGGTCCTTTGTCATGGCTGGCTGGGATCTGAGCTGTTTGCTCTTTCTATTAGAGGTTGGACTTCACAGGAGTGTGTTCTCTGTGTACATGTGTACGTGTCAGGAACCCTCGGGAGGTATGACCTTGAGAAGCTGGAGAAGACCACAGGGCTCTGAAAATTAACATTGTGAAATGTTTTATCTTAGAGTTTGTTGTTGATTTATTTGGCCTGAAGTCTTTTTTGACTAACAAGTAAGAGGAGAAAAATCTTTCTCTTAAAGCTAGAGTTAAACGGATACTCTCATAATGGATTTGTGAGTGGAGGTACCTGGGCCCCTGTCATTGTCGTCCAGGATAAGCAGCTGCACCTTTAGCTCTGTACCACGTTCGGTGGCTCCAGGAGGAACTGGGAGTCTGGGCGACCTACAAGGTACATATTATGCAGTGCTGCATAATAATCAAGCATGTGCCCCCACCACACAGAATTCAGAGAAGGGAGCTTCCTGGAGAGAGGTTTTGTTCAGGGGGTGGGCATGACGCTGATTATAACCAGCAGTCCCCATTCATAGCATGCTTTTCCTCATCGTGCCGAACCTTCAAGAGTACTCTGAGAGAGCCCGTATCACCTCCACTTTACAGAGAAACACAGATAGGTCTTTTCAGTCAGGGTCTCGGGCGATGAGATTACCTGGTGAAGTGGTAGCCTTCTAACTAGGCAGACTTGATCGTTCAAGGAAGGTCATGCCTTTTTATTTTTTTCTTTATAGCATCTAAAACCTTTTTCAGTCAGGAATACTTTCATATTTTTACATGGAATTGCTTTTAACTTTTTTGGGGGCGATATGCAGTTCTGTGCGGTTTAAGGCAAGTATGGATTTGTGTAACCAGTCCCCACAGTCAGATAGGAGACAGAAAATCTAGAATTTTATCTCTTTATTTAATCCCTGCTACCCCTCAGCCATTGTGATGAGAGTTTAGAGTGTTTCTGCAGGTAGCAGGGCTTTGAATACATTGGGAATCTGGGGGTTGTGTGGGGTCTGGTACTCAGTTTTAAAGTAGAAAATTCACCTTTATTTTTAAGAAGTGTGATTGTATATTTTTTTTCTTATTAACAAGTTATATATGTACATTTTAGGGAAAAAATGATAAAATTTTAAGAAATCCCATCATCTCTCATTACCCTAGATAATCATAGTTAATTATATTGAGTATATCGTTCATGTATCTTAGATTACATCTTGTTGGGTGACCTGCTTTTTAATTGTAATTAATATATTGTAAACGTTTTCCATTTAAATTTTGAAGTGTCAATTTTAATAAGTCCATGATATAACACAGTTCCCTCTGGGTGGGTGTTGAGTTCATTGCCCCCTCCCCCTTATATTTATTATGCTACGATAAATATTCTTGAAGCTTAAGTTTGTGTGCACATCCTCAGCACATTCCTTAGCATAAAATGACCAAAACAGAATTGAATTAAGGACACACTGTAAGGTTTTTGATATCTGTGGTGAAATAGCCTTCCAGAAATGCACACTCCTGCCGGCAGTATACCAAAAAGGCTTAGAAAGTCTTACTTAGAGGACCCACTCCAGTGCGTGATCCCTGCTGGTAGGGTGCTCTTAGAGGACCGTTGCATTTAATAAAGTTTGTTGAGGTGTAACACACACAGAGTGCATGAGTCATAGTGCACAGCTCAGTGCGTACAACTGAGACCCAGATGACGATCAGGAACGTTCCCAGCACCCCAAAGATTCCCTCCTGCTCCTTCCCAGTCAGTTACTCTCTGCCTCCAGGGGTGATCATTATTCCAACTTCTATTCCATCAACCATCGATTAAGTTTGCCTGTTCCTTTGGTCTGGTGGTTCAGTTCATCAATATATCTTATTATTGCACGTCACAGTCTTTAATTTTGTATCGCATGTAGTATTCCACCATATAAGTACTGTAGTTGGTTATCCATTATCCTGTTAATGGTGTTTTACATTGTGTCCAGTTGGGGCTTCTCTGGGTAGAGCTGCTTCAGACATTCTTGTGTTTTTGATGGACGTATACGTCATTTCCGTTGAGCACATAAACCCAGGAGTAGGTTTGCGGGGTCATAGATTAGATGCACGTCTCACCCTCGGCACTGTTGTCCTTACGGGCTGGATGACGTTTTGTTGGGGAGGCCTGTGTTGTGCATTGCCGGATGTTTAGCAGCATCCCTGGCCCCTACCCACTGAATGCCCGGTGGCACCCTTCCCTATGGTTATGGCAACCAAACATTTCTCTGGGCATTGCCATATCACCTGCAGTTGAAAACCACTGCTTTATTTTTTTTTAATTTATTTTTTGAAAAGATTTATTTATTTATTTGAGAGAGAGAGAGAGCACGAGCAGAGGGGAGAGGCAGAGGAAGAGGGAGAGGCAGACTCCCCACTGAGCAGGGAGCCCGATGCGGGGCTCGATCCCAGGACCCTGGAATCATGACCTTAGTCGAAGGCAGACATGCTTAGCCAACTGAGCCCCCTGGTGCTCCAAGAACCACTGGTTTAGTACATACTGCCAAACAGTGTTCCAGTGTATACACCCACCAGTGATGTACGAGACGTGCCATGTATTAATTCAGCAAGCATATTGAATCCTGCTGGGATAAAACGATAAATAAGACCTGTCTCCTGGGGTCCAACAGGAGAGACAAAGTGAAGAAAAGGAGGAAGAGTCTCTGGGGAACAGTGTGATCCGGTAAACATGGATTTATATGGGATTCCGGAGGTGCACCACCTGATCCAGCTGGGTTGGGGAAGAAGCAGCACCTTTGATGGAGGCGGCCCCTAAGCTGCATCTTGAAGAACAAATAAAGATTAGTCAGGTGAAGAGGAAGGAACAGGGCATCTCAAACTTGGGCAAAGGCCAGGAGGGGAGAAGGTATGCCACGTGGCCCATGTGCGGCCCCACTCTTTTCCTAAACTGAGCATCCTGACCTGAAGCCTTCTCAGTGAAAATGTCCTGAAATGTGACATGATGTAATTGTTATCATATTGCAAGTAACTGTAGCTGGAATCTGAGCTCCCAAGTTCAGGCGTGGATATAGATGTTACCTGCAAATGCTGGAGCCCACACAGAGGGGGATTTGGCAGGTTTGGTGAGAAATATGAACTTAGAGAGGGTGGAATCTGTGGAGAAGCCCTGAGGTCTTCCCTTGAAGGAAGGCAGAGGGAAAGGGACAACTCAACTTGTGTTGGCAGGAGGAAGCACAGTATTACCTTGGGGTGGGAGGGATGTACTACAAGAGTAACAGGTTCCCTAAAACATCCTGTGACATAGAGCTGATGCTCCACCTAGACTGGCACATGGTACAGAGAGCCCCTTTCTGCTTTGTGACTTTCAGAAAGAATTGTTACAAAAGTAGGAACCTCAGGCCATATTTAGCTGTATGTTTAATAAATCGCTTTACTAAAAAGTTTAGAACTGCAAATCTTTACACTTTAACTGGGACAACATCACTCCTTGGCCAGGATATTGGAAACTTCATCTGCTTTGATTTCCAGCTTCTAGTCTTGTTGACACTCCCGCCCCATTCCCATTTCTTCTGTGGAAGAAGAGCGATCTTTACAAACATAAGCCCATCCACTGACTTTTCTGCTTAAACCTTCCAACTGAAGCCAAAGGGAATTCCAGAGTCCTTCGCAAGGCCTCCTCCATAGCCTTAATTTCCAGTGTCCCCTTTTGTCCCCTGTCCTGCCATCAACACAAAATCTATTCATCTCAGAGCCTTCGTGCCTGCAGGGCCTGTACCTGGAATGTTCTTCATGGAAGCCCTTGCTTGTTACTTCGGTCTTGGTTCGGATGTCACTGTCTCCAAGAATATAAAATCACTACCTTCCCCCTGTCCCTCTCCGCAGCCACATGAGCTAATACATTTCCCATGTAGGATGAGACCTTGGATGTCTTGCTCACAGTTAGGACATGGTGAGTCCTCAATGTTTGTTGAATAAAGGAATGAACAGAAGAATAGATGGACACAGAGCTAGATTGTTAAAAGTGAGGATGGGAATCAGCACCAATACAGAAATGTCTAAAAGGAGCTAAGCATTTTCTACATCCCAAATAGTGGAAGAGAGGTTGGAGCAGCTCTTGGGGGGAACGGATTCCTTACTAGGAAGGCACTGAAGCAAGTCTGGGATGTATTTTACAGGGTTTTCTGTCCTGTATAGAAAACTGAACTTGGCCTCGGAGGAACTGTCCAAGCATTGGGCTCCTGCAACCTGCCCACCTCCTAAGAGCTAGAGACCCCCCTGACAGGAGTCTATTAGAAACCTGCAGGGGAGGCAGCTTCTTGCACCCCTTTATTTAACAGGTGCTTGTATGTCAAGTACTTTGTGCCAGATAGTGTTCCAAGCACTTCCTTTTTTTTTTTTTTTTTTAAGATTTTATTTATTAGAGAGAAAGAGAGGGCACAGGCAGGGGGAGGGGCAGAGGGAGGGAGAGGGAGAAGCAGACTCCCCACTGAGCAGGGAGCCCGATGCGGGACTCGACCCCAGGACCCTGAGATCATGACCTAAGCCAAAGTTAGACGCTTAACTGACTGAGCCACCCAGGCGCCCCTAAGCACTTTGTAATGTGTGTAATCCTTAAAACAATCTTGTGAGGTATTATTATCCCTATTTTTAACATAAGGCAACTGAGTCACAGAGAGGTTAAGTGACCTCGGGTGAACTAGTTCCTTTGATTAGGGGACAAGGAAGCATCATACTTAGAGCGTGAGTATGGAACACGGTATATGCTGGTCAGATCAACTAATTAATGATAAGTCCCTTGCAAGGGGCCCTTGAAGACCAGTGTCATTCTCCAAATCTCTTTTGCCTGTTGCCTGTCTTCCCGAGCAGCGGCTGCTCCTTGTTTCCCAGCACCCCTTGCAGTGAGACGGGGATGCCGCCTGGATTCAAGACAGTGGAAAATGAGCCAAAGTGTGGACTCCACTCTCAGGCCTGGCCATGTGGCGGCTCCTCTGAGCCACACGTCAGAGATGTTGGGGGACCTTGTATCTAAATCACCATTTGGAGAAAAGCCACTCACACATCAGTCATATTTTTTTTTTTTAAAGAGTTTATTTATTTATTTGACAGAGAGAGACACAGCGAGAGAGGGAACATAAACAGGGGGAGTGGGAGAGGGAGAAGCAGGCTTCCCGCCGATCAGGGAGCCCGATGTGGGACTTGATCCCAAAATCCTAGGATCATGACCTGAGCCGAAGGCAGACGCTTAACGACTGAGCCACCCAGGTGCCCCAGTCATATTTTTTTTTTAAGATTTTATTTTATTTTATTTATTTATTTGACACAGAGAGAGAGTGAGAGCAGGAACACAAGCAGGGAGAGTGGGAGAGGGAGAAGCAGACTCCCCGCTGAGCAGGGAGCCCGAGGCGGGGCTTGATCCCAGGACCCTGGGATCATGACCTGAGCCGAAGGTAGACACTTAACAGCTGAGCCACCCAGGCGCCCCACATCTATCATATTTATCGTGGACTAAATTTATGTCGGCAAGAAATGAACTTCTTTCTTGTTCGATTCATCATACGTTTGCGGGGGGGCGTTGTTAGAACAGCCAGCTTAACTGGCACAGACGCTAAAGAAAAGAGGATTGATGGGGGAAAAGCAGATTCAGATCAGTAGGGCCACATGCCGAATCACTCTGTGAGGATTCATGAGGGGAAACCATGGAAAACAACCCGGAGAATAAAAACGAATTCTTTGTTTCTCCCGGGGAAATTCCTACAGCAACTTTGGGAGCGGACAGGTAAGATAATGCAGGTAAGCAATGTGCATAGGGCGTTCTAGATGCAGGTGTTTAATTGCACATCGATGGTTTGAGGCTGTAGATGGCTTGAAAGGGGCTTGGTGGTTAGTTTATGGCTCGAGAGGATCCGGGGCAGAAGGCCTGGGCTGTGCCCTGTGCTTATCCTGTGATTTTGGGTAAGTGGCTCAGCAGAGTCCATCATCTATGTAGGAGCTCCTTCCCAGAGTTCTGAGAATCAGTAAAGATGTGTGGGGAAGCACAGAGCTGGTGGTTCATTACAGGTAGCTTTATCTTTCTTCCTTTAAGCTTTTGTCCTGTGTGGCCAAAATGCACATGATGGATATTGTGCTACTTAGAAGATTTTCAAAACTTTTAGCAACTGGGAACCTTAGGACAAACCCAGGGTACATATTATCAGCCAGTGGAAAGTGGGCACTGTCTTTGAAGTTGGGGGTGGAAGGGCCCCAGAGCCCACCCCACCCCCAGGTGCCTCCAGCCCCTTGGCAGCCCCTCAGTTCCTGAGGCACCCTGTGAGGCACCACAGACTGAGAATCCACCTCATACTCTTAAGTCAGGAGGGGAGAGTGACCCCAGGCGCAGGTGACTGAGGCCTCTGAGAAGTGCCCCATTCTTTCCAAGATGGTGAAGAGGACACGGATAGGTCAAATTCTGACATTTCAAAGCCGCCCAAAAGTGTCCATGACAAAAGTGATTAAAAATTGAATTATTTTGGATGGCATTGGAGAGGGAGGACACCTGTTTTCTTGTTTAGGAAACTTACAAAGAGAAGATCAGGGATTGGGATAAAGGATGATTTTCTGGAAAGAAAAAATGTAAATCGGTGGAATTGTCTAAAGAGTGGTGAGAGTCTTGCTTATAGATGTTCCTCCTGCGTTTGGGGAAGGTGGAGAACATGTAACATCTTCAATTTAAGTTTTCCTGAGAATCCCTAGCTGACTTTGGGGGGGCGGGGTGTCCTATGTGACGATTCTGAGATTCTGTGAGTGAGCAGACCTCCACCCCAGAGTCACATAAAAAACAATCCACACCTCCTTCCTCTTTTGCCTCTAATGAAACTTGCTTTCCTCAGGTCCCAGCATTTGAGGCAGATAAACATGTTCCCTTTCGTTGGCTCTTACTAATATTTCAGCAGGATTTCCAATGTGTTTTCCTTGGCTGGCTGGGAAGGTGGACCACAATTTATGGCATCTTAGGGGACATGCACGCAGAATTCCAGTGGGATCCTGGAACAGAACCTAATTGGAGATCAGAGACCATTGCAGTGAGAAGCTTTTGTTTAAGATTGAAAGAGGTGCATGTTATGCAAATATTAGCAAGCGTAAGTTCACACTATCTATCGAAAACTTATAGACTCATTATCTTCAAGAAGGCTGGCAGATAAGAAATAGTTTCTGGGAAAGATGCAGGTAAATTCAGGGAGATGGCAAATTACCCCAGGGAAACCGGAATGGCTAAAGAGTATGACCCAAACTTTTTTTTTTTTAAGATTTTATTCATCTATTTGGCAGAGAGAGCGAGCCAGAGAGCACAAGTGGGGGGAATGGCAGAGGGAGAAGGAGAAGCAGGCTCCCTGCTTAGCAGAGAGTATGATGCGGGGCTCGATCCCAGGACCCTGGGATCATGACGTGAGCCGAAGGCAGACGCTTAACCGACTGAGCCACCCAGGCGCCCCCTGCCCAAACTTCTGAAGATGGTGTGTGAGATAACTTTGGTGGGAAGGAATGAAGATCTGCAACTGTCTTTGATTCTCTTTCTCGGGAAGGCATTGTGACGTGGTGCCCAGGGCTTTGTAGACAGACACATGCTTGGGTGCCCATCCCAGCCCTGCCTCTAAAGTGACACTTCCCAGAGGGCAGCTGCAGGCACTGGGTGATGTCACACAGGGTCAGTCACAGGAGGCGCTCCGCAACCTACCCCTTCCACCATCTTGCTGGGTTTGGAAGAGTGGTATCAACATCCCTGATGTCCCTGCTGCCAAAGGACCAACCAGAGTCACATGCCCGATGGGGCATGCCAACATTCCTTCACCCCATCAGGTTATTGGCAGCAAGGTTGGAAGATTTTTAAATCTCCCGGGAAACTAAAGCAAACGGCTCCAAAAAGAAGTTTCAGAATGCAGACTTCATACCATGTTTTGAATACATTTCATTCATTTGGCAGATACTGACAGTGCTTACGATGTGCCCGGCACTGCATTAGAAACTCTGACTTGAGAAGTTAACAAGAAAGGGTTCCAGCTCAGCCAGCATGGAGTCTGATGAACACAGGTGGCCCTCAGATCATCGTGACGCTGAGTAATAGGTGCTCTCATAAGAAGGATGTCCTAGGAGCTGAGAGAACACTCAGGGAGAGCCAAGCCCCGACACTTCTGTAGAGCCATGGTAAACATGATGGATGCAGATGGCTCCAGGGGAAACCAAAGGACTGCTCAAATCCCTGCTCCTTAACAGCTCCAAGTGCCCCCCCAACCCCCTCCAGAGACAGAATGGAAGCCGGGAGTTTGGCTCTGGTTGGGGTGGACGTGGCCATGCCTGAGTTCTGACCTGTAGCCCGTGGGCTGATTACCATGTTCATTAAGGAGTACAACGAAAATGTAATGTCACCAACAGAGTATCTTCCCGGGCATGTTGGTACTGGGAAAGCCCGTGAAGGCTGTGGAGTTGAAAACGAGAGTACCTTTTTTCTTGGTAATTCTAATACTGTGTGCAGTGTTTTAAAAATTATACACATGAAAGTATCCAATCTTATTTGCATGCATTGGTATCATACACCATTTTTTTTTTTTTAAAGATTTTATTTATTTATTTGACAGAGAGAGACACAGCGAGAGAGGGAACACAAGCAGGGGGAGTGGGAGAGGGAGAAGCAGGCTCCCCGCAGAGCAGGGAGCCCGATGCGGGACTCGATCCCAGGACCCTGGGATCATGACCTGAGCCGAAGGCAGTCGCTTAACCAACTGAGCCACCCAGGCGCCCTCATACACCATTTTTAACTGCAGTCCTTGTTTTACCTTCTTCCCATTTTGTTAAAATTCTCCTCCTCACTGCTGCCTTTGTCCCTGTAATCCCTGTTGACAACTTGGTGCTCATCCATGAACACGTTTGTCCGTACCCACGCATGCACGGGTTTTGTCATTGTTTAACGAATATGGGCTCATTTTATCTACCTCTTGATCAAGTGCTTCTCGTTTAATAATACTTCATGAATAACTTCCTTCTGTTCTTCTCTTAATTTTTATATAAGGAATTGCTGCTCAGATGCCTTTGTTTTTATCAAATGCATTTATTGTTACGGTCTTAGAGGTTTTTCACAGTTAATTTAGTGATGAGGTAAATCTTACTGATTTTCTGGTCTTGAGTTCCCTGTATTTTCCTGGAATAAATCCAAGTTGGTCTCAGGATATGTCCCTTTGGTAGATTGCTGACTTCTGTTATTTTTGCTAACATGAGTTCAGTTTCTGTAACTAATCTGTCATAAGCCAGATTCGTTAATAGTTTCTCCTCTCATCCCTCACAGGTTTGGGTATTAATAATATGCTTTATAAAATGAATTGGCTTATTATTTTTTAATTGCCTGTTGCCATTTAACAGTAGAATGATGGGTTATTCAGCTGCAAACCTGTCTGGTCTTGGTATTTCTGAATTTTCCACTTCTTGAATCATTTTGATGATTTTGTTTTTCTAGGAAATCATCATTTCTTCTAGGTTATCAAATTGGTTAACATAAAATGCCTCACAGTTTAATGATTCTTTTATTTGCTTTTATATTATGCATTTGCTTTTGTATCTCTGTTCCCAATGCTTCTCTGTTTTGAATCTCTCTCTCTCCTCTACTCCCTGAAACCCCCCTCTCTCCTCCTCCTTCCCCTCTCTACTGCTCCTTCCCCTCTCTCCCCACATCCCCCCTACATTTTCCCTCTCTCTTATCCTTAATAGGACATATGAAGTGTTTTATTATTAGTCTTTTCAAAGAAACACTTTGAGTTTATTTGTCCCTCTTGTATTTTTTATTAGTTTTAAATTTTATCTGTATTATAATTACTTCCTTTCTTTTGATTTATTGAACTGTCCTTTTCTGATGGGTTTAAATGAGTACAAAGTTTCTTTTATTAAAAAAAATGTTTGAAATTGAAAGCAGTTGACACTAAAATCTCCTTAGAGTATAACTTCTGGTGTCTTCTGTAAGTTTTGGTATGAAAAAAATCTCCTTTCCATTGCTTTCAAGATTTTCTTCAGTACTTTTTTTGATTTCTTCTTTGATCAAAGAGTATATTTCTTCATTTCTGTGTAGTTACAATTTTTTGTTACCTAGTTATTTAATTCTGATTTTACTGGATTGTGATCAAAGAACTGTCCTTTAAATCTTTAATTTGGAAGGCTTGTAAGGGTTGTCTTTGTTGCCAAGTATGTAATTAATCTTTACAAATGTGGCATTTCATAGGTGTAAGAAAAAAATGTATGTTTTTTGAGGGAAGTAAGGGTGTCTTTCTGTTTTCTGTGTATCCTTGTTTTTCCCTCTTTAGGAGACATTCCCATTTGAAGAGCTAAAATTTTACCATGTTCTTGCATTTTTAGAGTCTTTAGGTATCATATTGTTAGATGTATACCTACTTATACCTTTTATATCTTCTCTCCAAACTGTGTCTGTAATAATGTCCCTCTTCATCTTAGTACCTATAACCTTAGATCCAACTTGTCTGCTACTAATTTTGCCATTCCTGCTTCCTCTTTTGCCTGGTATCTCCTCGCCTGGTACATTTTTTTCAAACCCTTTTGCCATTTTAAGTACGTTTCTTGAACAGCATGGGTATGTAACCCCCCGTATAGGCACTTTAATTTAGTTGGAGAATTCAGTCTGTATACATTTAAAGTAATAATAAACAGGCATGATTTTTTATTCCTCCCATCCTATTTTATTTTGCTTTTTTCTCTTCCCCATTTTTGATGTTTTTAATCAAGTTCATTCTTTTTCTACTTGATAAATATAGAAGTTCTTTGCATCTTTTGGATAACAGCTTAATTGAGATATAATTCACATGCCATACCACTCACCCGTCTAATGTGTACAGTTTAATGGCTGTTACTATAGTTAACTATACTAAACCATTAGCACATTTTCATCATCCCCAAAAGAAACCTTTAGCCATCACCCCCAGCCCTAGGCAACCATTAATCTACTTTCGGTCTCCATAGATTTATGTATTTTGGAAATTCCATATAAATTAAATTATGCAATATGTGGTCTCTTGTGACTGGCTTCTCTCAATTAGCAGAATGTTTTCAAGGCTCATCTGTGTTGTTGCACATATCAAAATTCTATTCCTTTTTAAGGCTGAATAATATTCCATTGACTGGATAGATCACATTTTATTTATCTGTTCATCAGCTGATGAACATTTGGGTTGTTCTTGCCTTTTGGCTATTATGAATAAACCCCAAACCTTCATGTATAAGTTTTTGTGTGGACATAGTTTTCATTTTTCTTGGGTATGTACGTAGGAGTGATATTGGTGTGTCATATGGTAACTCTGTGTTCAACATTTTGAGGAACTACTAAACTGTTTCTAATGTGGTTGCACCATTTTACAAGCCCACCAGCAATGTATAGCAGTTCCAAATTCTTCACATCCCTGCCAACACTTGTTTTGGGTTTTTTTTATAGTAGCCATCCACATGGATGGGAGGTGGTATCTCGTTGTGGTTTTGATTTGCATTTCCCTAATGACTAGTGATGTTGAACATATTTTCATGTGCTTATTGGCCATATATATATACTTGTATATTGGAGAAATGTGTATTCAAGTCCTTTGCCCATTTCTTTTTTTTTTTTTTTTTTTTTAAAGATTTTATTTATTTATTTGAGACAGAAAGAATGAGAGAGAGAGAGCACATGAGAGGGGGGAGGGTCAGAGGGAGAAGCAGGCTCCCTACCGAGCAGGGAGCCCGATGCGGGACTTGATCCAGGGACTCCAGGATCATGACCTGAGCTGAAAGCAGTCGCTTAACCAACTGAGCCACCCAGGCGCCCGCTTTGCCCATTTCTTAAATTGGGTTGTCTTTTTATTTGTGTTGTAAGAATTCTTTATACAGTCTGGATATGTGTTCCTTATATATGATTTGCAAATATTTTCTCCCATTTAGTGGCTTGTCTTTTGACTTTGTCAGTGGGGTCCTTGGAAGCACAAAACTTGGACATTTTGATGAAGTCCCATTAATTAATTAATTTATTTATTTATTTATTTTAATTGCTTGTACTTTGGTGTCATAGCTGAGGAGCTGTTGACAAGTTCAAGACCACTAATATTTATGCCTACGTTTTCTTCTAAGAACTTTATCATTTTAATTCTTACATTTATGTCTTTGATGCATTTTGAGTTCTTTTCTCTGTATGGTGTAAGGTAGGGCTCCAATTTCATTCATTTGCATGTGGATGTTGAGTTGTCTCAGCACCACTTGTTGAAAATACTGTTCTTTCCCCATTTAATTGTTTGGCACCCTTGTCGAATATCAATTGACTGTAATTTATTTTCCTTTTTTTTTTTTTTTTTTGGTCCATTGAGGCGTTTTATTTGCACGTATGTATTACATCCCTAGAAAGGAATCCCAGGATTTTCCCTCCTGTGTGTTTTCGTCTTGCTTCTTCATGGTCCAAGATGCCAGCTGAGGTTGTCAGTACAATGAAACCAAACTGGGGGGACGGGAGCAGGTTATTCTGCCATTTTTCTAGATCTTTCAGTTGTACGGCAAATCTGGGGCTGATCACTCCACACTTGTTTAACCTGCCCGTGAGGTTCACAACAATTTTCCCAGCTCTGTGATCATCAATAATTTCAAATTGCCAGTGTAATCATGCTTCAGCATCACAGTGAGAAGCTGGGCAATGACTTTGGTGCATGGCCTAATAAGAACCTGGCATTTGCCTCTCTTTTCAGCATTGTTAATGCTCTTGAGAGCATCTGCCAGGACATTCATGCACACCATTATGGCCGCACAGAAAGATGGCAGAAAAAACTCTTTTCCCTTTTAATAATATTTTGTCTCATTCTCCTTCCCTCTCTCATAATTGAATGCATATTTCTCCACCATCATTTGAAAACAACATACTGTTCTCCCAACTATTTTCTTTTTCTTTCTTTTTTTTTTTTTAAAGATTTTATTTATTAGTCAGCGAGAGAGGGAACACAAGCAGGGGTAGTGGGAGAGGGAGAAGCAAGCTCCCCGCCGAGCAGGGAGCCCGATGTGGGGCTTGATCCCGGGACCCTGGGATCATGACCTGAGCCGAAGGCAGACGCTTAATCGACTGAGCCACCCAGGCGCCCCTCTCCCAACTGTTTTCCCCAGGACAGAACAAGACCTTTTGTATCAAGAATCCTTATTTCACTTTTATTATACACAATCATAAAGATTTATTACTATCCTTTTATTTTACACATGCACACACACGAAGCACCAAATACAGATTTTGTCTAAATGTCTAAATGACTAAATGTTTGCTTAAGACTGAAGCCAGTTGTAGGGTGAACTTCTAGGATAAAGACACAATGTCTGAAGTTTTTGTTCTTTAAAAAAAGCCTTTGTAGGGCGCCTGGGTGGCTCAGTTGGTTAAGCGACTGCCTTTGGCTCAGGTCATGATCCTGGAGTCCCGGGATTGAGTCCCATAGCTGGCTCCTTGCTCAGCAGGGGGTCTGCTTCTCCCTCTGACCCTCCCCCCTCTCATGTGCTCTCTCTATCTGATTCTCTCTCTCAAATAAATAAATAAAATCTTAAAAAAAAAAAAAAAGCCTTTGTATTTAATTAAACATTTTAGGTGTCAGAATTCAGAAGGTTGACAGTATAGTACGGGAATAGTAATTTCTCCGGCTGCTATTGGCTGTTCTGTAACCACGGTCACTTTGCTGCCCATTTGAGAAATGAGATGTTTACTTCCAGTTGGGGTTACGGAGGGACAAGGTGTTTTTGGCTCTCCTGCCAACGTAGGGACTTCTGTTAGTGTTGTCTCCACCTTTTTCCTTAATAGTAGCTCTGGAGGGTGAAGACTTCCCTCCCTCTCCCAGACTCGAGGATTTGCCCAGTACGTGGGATGTTGTGATTTCATTGACATAGTCCCACGAACTAAACCCTGGTTTATTGCTCACAGACGTTCTCTAAATATTTTCAGGAGTAAACTTCAGAGGTTGCCCTCACTTTAATTTTCAATTTCTGGTATTTCTGACTGTAGTTGTTACTTCCTGCAGTCACTTGAGGAAAAACTAGGAATGTGGCATTGAAATAGTGTGCTTTTCGGGACGCCTGGGTGGCTCAGTTGTTAAGCATCTGCCCTCGGCTCAGGTCTTGATCCCAGGGTCCTGGGATCGAGCCCCACATCCGGCTCCCTGCTCAGCGGGGAGCCTGCTTCTCCCTGTCCCTCTGCTGCTCCCCCTGCTTGTGCTCTCTCTCTGACAAATAAATAAATAAAAATCTTTAAAAAAAAAAAAAAAAGAAAGAGTGTGTTTTTCTTTCAAGATAACGAAATCATTTCTTAATTTCTGTATGCATCTCAGATTTTGGTATATGAACGTGGATTTTGGTGTCTACCCTAAGGAGACGATACATACCATGTAAGGAACACTTGTATTCTCATGACATGTCAGCTTGGTTACTCAGAATTCTCTGGGCCCAACAGAAAGGCAGAAACACGGATGAATTCCTCATTACTCCAGCAGGCTGTCAGCCCTCAAAGGCCTTCTGGATATGTTTGTGCATCCAGGTGTCTGCTGTACAAGATACAGAAAGAGCACATTAGTTCAGGGGGAGAATTTTTCAGTAACACATTTTCCAAGAGCAACATTGTAACCAGGATTCACAGTTTGGGTGGCTCTTGACAATTTTTCATCTTCCAACAACTGAAAGTGATAGTTAGTCTACAGTAATGGTTTTAACATGTGTTTTGAGTGTAGCATTATTTTCCATAGACTTAAAACTACAAGGAATTGTCTTCCTAAAGGGCATTCTTGTAAGGCCTGTTATTTTCCAGCTTGATTAATGAAAGCAAAATTTTTCTGTAATGCTTTCTTCCTACTCTATATATTAGTTTTCAGGGCTGGATTGAAAGTGATTTATTGTGGATGGTGTTACACATGATTGTGGAATTTTTTTCTGCTCCTGGATTTTTAAGGTGACAGAGTTGACTTTCTGATTTTAATTTATCTTCACTAGATGAAGAATTCCGAATAGGACTTTTTCTTGAAATACTCATAGCCTGGGGGCGCCTGGGTGGCTCATTCAGTTAAGCGTCTGCCTTTGGCTCAGGTTACGATTTCAGGGTCCTGGGATTGAGCCCTGAGTTGGGTTCCCTGCTCAGCGGGGAGTCTGCTTCTCCTGCTCTCTTGCTGTTTCTCACTCTCTCTCAAGCAAATAAATATTAAAAATCTTTAAAAAATATATGCATAGCCTGAATTAAGTGACTATCACATTAAATTCTTTAGGGCTATTTGCTTTAGTATGATGAAAGCTAATACATGAAGTAATTCTACAAAGATTATAGTTATGATATAATTCAAACTCTGTTACTCTGCCTTGTGTCATTACTTAAATTTTCTGTCAGTTCTAACTTCTTAAACTATTCTTTTTTTTTTTTAAAGATTTTATTTATTCATTTGACAGAGATAGATACAGCGAGAGAGGGAACACAGGCAGGGGGAGTGGAAGAGGGAGAAGCAGGCTTCCCGCTGAGCAGGGAGCCTGATGCGGGGCTCGATCCCAGGACCCTGGGATCATGACCTGAGCTGAAGGCAGACGCTTAACGTCTGAGCCACCCAGGCGCCCCTGTCAGTTCTAACTTCTAACGTTTTAATTATAATATGTCTTGGTGTGGATCTCTTTGGGGTTCATCTTTTTTGGAACTCTCTAGGCTTCCTGAATCTGGACGTCTGTTTCCTTCCTGAGGGTAGGGAAGTGTTTAGCTATTATTTATTCAAATAAGTTTTCTGTCCCCTTTTCTCTCTCTTTTCCTTCTAGGACCCCTGTAATGTGAATGTTACTCCATTTGATGTTGTCCCATTGGTCTCTCAACCTGTCTTCACTTTTTAAGATTATTTTTCCTTTTTGCTGCTCTGTGGATGAGTTCCACTGCCCTGTGTTCCAGGTCACTGATCCTTCCTTCTGCCTCATCTAGTCTGCTGTTGAACATTCCAGTGTATTTTTCAGTTGACTTATTTTATTCTTCGGTTTGTGACTTCTTTTTTTTTTTTTTTTAAGATTATTTATTTATTTATTTGATAGAAGCACAAGTAGGCAGAGAGGCAGGCAGAGGGAGAAGGAGAAGCAGGCTCCCCGCTGAGCAGGGAGCCCGATGTGGGACTCGATCCCAGGACCCTGGGATCATGACCTGAGCCGAAGGCAGCTGCTTAACCGACTGAGCCACCCAGGCGCCCCTGGTTTGTGACTTCTATTCGGTACTTTTTATATTTTCTGCCTCCTTATTGAAGTTCTCACTGTGTTCCTGTGTTTATCCTTTCTTTTTTGTTTTATAGGTTTATTTTTTTTTAAAGATTTTTTTTTTTATTATTTATATATTTGAGAGAGAGAACACGAGAGGGGGGAGGGTCAGAGGGAGAAGCAGGTTCCCCGCTGAGCCCGGAGCCCGAAGCGGGGCTCGATCCTGGGACTCCAGGATCATGACCTGAGCTGAAGGCAGTCGCTTAAGCAACTGAGCCACCCAGGCACCCCTAGGTTTATTTATTTTAGAGATGAGAGAGAGCAAGTGAGTACGAGTCGGGGAAGGGGCAGAGGGAGAGGGAGAGAAGCAGACTCCCCGCTGAGCATGGAGCCCCAATGCAGGGTTGATCTCATGACCCTGAGATCACAACCTGAGCTGAAATCAAGAGTTGGACACTTAACTTACTGAGCCACCCAGGGGCCCTATGTGCATCCATTCTTCTGATTTCAGTGAGCATCTTTATGACCGTTGAACTCTTTATCAGGTAAATTACTCATTTTAGTTTTATTAAGGTTTTTTTTCTGGGTTTTTTTCTTGTTTTTTGTTTGGAACATATTCCTCTGTTTCCTTATTTGCTTGGCTGTTTTTATGTCTTAGGCAAAACAGCTCTTCTCCTAATCTTGAAGGAGCGGGCTTCTGTAAGAGATGAATCTAATGGGTCAGCTTTGCCCTAGCTCTTGGTTGTCTAGTGAACCTTTGTGATTGCCTAAGCAATCCATTTTGTACTTGATAGGTCTCAGTTGTTGAGCGCCGGGCAGGACCCACCAGTGTTCCAAAGTTGGGGGGCGGATCTCAGCTCTAATTTCAGGCTGATTAGATACCTCAGACCATAGTTCCTAAAGTAAGGAAATACCGACAGTCCCAGGGGACTGCAATTATGAACCCTGCTGGCTTCCAGACTAGGCAGGCAACCTGGAGGTTTACAAAGCAGGAGCTTCTCCCTGAGGAGTGAGGGGTTTGTGCCCCACAGCAGGCACCCCATCCCTTGGGACCTGCAAACAGACCCTGGGCAGCAGTTGCAAAAATCAGGGCTCTGGATCAATGTATCAGCTCCTTTCTGGGAGGTACTGGTGAGCTATAGCAAAGCTACAGAGAATGCAAAGATGGTGTCTCCTGGCCTGTGTTCCCTGGGAGCACTTTCACAGCCTCTAGACATGTGGCAAACCTGAAGTCTGCCTCTCAGGCTGAAGCTCTAGGGCAAGTAAATAGGCTTTTTTTCACAGGAGGTCTGGGGGTGTGTTTCAGTCGGCTGTCTGTGCAGTGCCCTGGGTTTGGTAGCCTGCCAAGAGCTGTCTCTCTGACTGTTTCAGTCTGCTGGGAATCAGGAATATAAGCCCCCACCCGCCACCAGAGCCAGGCCATCAAGGAGAGTCCCCTGTGTGGTCCGTGCTTGCTCGCTGGCTTTAGTGAAGCAGCTGGAGAGTGCAGGGGTGGGCACGCCCCCCACTTTGGCCGGGCAGCAAGAGACTGCAAGTACCGCGTACACCCCTGGTTTAGCAGGGCTGAGGGAGATTGCAAGTTCTACAGCCGCCTGCGTTAACAGCACCAGCAAGGCCGAAGGACGGTGCAGAAACGGTGCCCACCAGTGCCCCCATCCATGAGAGAGTCCCAACAGGCCCCTGCCCCTCGGGCAGACTCTTTAAGATTAGCAAACAGATCTTTGTCACGGGGCACCAGGGTGGCTCGGTTGGTTGGGTGTCCGACTCTGGATTTCCGCTCAGGTAGTGATCTCAGGGTCGTTGGATCGAGTCCCCCATCAGGCTCTGCACTCAGCATGGAGTCTGCTTGTCCCTCCCCCTCTGCTCTTCCCCCGGCTTGCACGCGTACATGCTCTGTCTCAAATAAATAAAATCTTAAAAAAAAAAAACCAACCAGATCTTTTTTACAAATAATCTAGACACTTTCCAAACTGCTGCTTTTGCCCTGGTCCCCAGGATGGGCGAGTCTGTGCACAAGTCCTTCAAGAGTGCAGTCTCTGTTCTCTTCTTTGGGTCTCCTAGACTTAAGCCCTGTTGTTTTTCAAAGCCAGGCATTTTGGGGGCTCATCTCTCTGGTGCAAGTCCCAAGGGTTGGGGTGCTTGCTGTGGGGCACACCCCCCTGGCCCCCCAGGGAGAAGCTCCGGCTTTGTGAGAGCCGTCCTGATTGTGGGTTACTGCACTGGGGTGGGGTTTTGGGCAAGACCACGCCTCTGCCTCTCCTACACACCTCCATGTGGTCTTTTCTCCGCTGTTGTGGAAGAGCTGTTCAGCTAGTTTTCAAGTCTTTTTCAAGGGAGTTTTTTTATACCTATCTGTAGATCCAGAGTGTCTGTGGGAGGAGATGAGTTCGTGGTCCTCCTGTGTTTCCATCTTGGACCGCCTACAACTGTCAGTTCTAAAAGGGAAGATATTCTTTCTAAAGTTATCTGAACAACATACTCTTTATATTTGTAATATTTGGACTCACTGTCATTCTGTTTCTCATTTTAAGTATTTGAAAGCTCTTAATCTTACTTTCTGTGTGTAAAATTATCAGCTCTTCCAATCTTTATTGCAACATTTTACCCTTCCTATAAAAATTACACATTTATATTTTAGCTTCTGGGACTTCAACATGGAAAGTACATAAGGTTCTATTTCCAGGCTGAGTTACACCTAGAATGCTGAATTGAATGTGAAAGTGAATGCTCAGGTATTCATAACAAATCTGAATTACAGGTCTTGTGCATATCACTGAGAGAGTGATGCTGCTTAGGCGTGGTGGGAATCTACGTGCTCGGATGCCAGTGATCAGTCATCAATTCAGGGGTGTCAGAAATAACACTGAGGTAGGCATCCCCCATTCAGCCTTGCCAAGGCCAGTGTTGGGTCATCGGCCATGAGTTTTCTCTCCACAGAATCTTGGTTTTGGTCTGTCTTTTTGTAGAGCCTTTTCTTGCTTATTTTTCTCTGCTGTGGTGTGAGATGCCTAGTAGTAGATGCTCTGAATTCTTTTCTTCAAATATCTTCTCTCTTTTTCTGGATAGCAGAATGAGATCTTAACATGGGGGAGCTGTTCTCACGTTCTGTGGAGCACAGAGCTGCCTCAGCATCCAGGGCTGACCCCACAGCGTCACTGTGCCGTCCACAGCCTGTCTGTGTCCATTTCCATCTCGGGTCCCAGTTCATTCTGCCTGAGGGGTTGTCTTTTCCCTCCCCCTTTCTCCTTAGGTTCAGAAATGTTACTAGCATTTGCCTCTGTGTGTCTTTTCTTATCGCTTCTGTCCAGAGCTGGTCCCCTTTGTTGCCCCCCCCCATCTGTCCTTTTTCTCAGTCTCAGGATGCAGCCTTAGAGTCTAATATCTGCTCCTTTAAGATTTCCATCTCTTCACACTGGTAATCTCTGCTTTGTGCTTTCTTGGACTTGATTTTCTGAGTCAGTGCTTCAAGAATCATGTGTGACTACCTTCACCTTCTCTTTGTGTGAAGAGGTTAGTTGGAAGTTCATGGTCTTTCTGGTTTTCTTTTGTTTTTGTTTTTTTTTATTTACAGGAAATCTTTTTTTCCCTGTGTGTTACAATTGAATCTCTTTGAGTACTATTATTATTATTTATTTAAAATTGAAATTGTCCATAGCTCTCTCTTCTTGGGTGTGTGATCTGTTTCTTCTGAGCCATCCTACTTTGTGCCGTGAGACCCTTGGAAGGGGGCTTATCTTTCTTTGGGGGCCCAGGGGGCTGGGGCCGGTGGAGTAGAAAGCAGCTGTCCCTGTGTGCACAGCTGACAGCTGCAGCACCCTCCTGCCCCCCCCCCCCCGCCCCCAACGCATTCTCTGAGGCTCGGGCAGGAAGCACTGCCTCTTCTTGCAGTTGTTTCTCTGCCTCGGGAGCCTTGGGATCCGGGCAGAGCACGCAGGCCAGCGCTGACCTTCCTGCTGGGTCCACAGGTGTCTTCCAGCCTCCTGCTCCGGGCGCTCCAGGGCCGGTCCCTCCAGCTCGAGGCAGAAAAAGCCTGCAGTGCTTCCTGCCTGGAGCCACCACCTGTGCACCCAGGTACCTGCGGTTCTCAGTGCTGGACCAGTAGAGTCGGGGTGGGAGTGGGGAGAAGGCAATGCTAGGGTTATCATCTTCTTTCAAAGAGAAATGTGAAAGACGTGATCTCGAGGAAAAGAATGAAGGTTTATTGGGCAGTGCGTCACTGAAATGCCTTTATTTCACACTTAAATATTGTTGTCCCCATTATACCAGTGAAGCAGCCTGGGAGATTAAGTGATTGACCCAGTAAGGCATAGTAGTGGAACCAGGGGGTGAACCCGCTGTGCTTTTTCCGCTCCCCCCATCTCTTTCTGAGAGGAGAGGCCAGGAGGTGCCTGGCCTGCAGGAAGCACTTAAGGTTAGTTTTTGCTGCTAGGTGGCACTCTGCCGTCCTCGCGGTTACAAGCCTGTGGGTGCTTTGGGGAAAATGCTGGAGTGATGGATTTCTTTCCAACGGGATTTATGTCCAGAGCTTCCATTATTCAAACTTTTTAACAAGGACTTGGTCAGGTAGTTGCTTGGATGAATACAAGAAGCCACTGAGGGCAGAAGTCGCCCCGAAGAACTTATTCTTGAATACCAGGTTCAGTGACCATGTAAGCAGATGCCTGAAGCTGCCATTGGCAGGGGCTTGCATGAGTTCTGCCTAGGCTGAATATTACATAATTGAGGCGTATTAAAATGTTGCTCTTGCTATCACAAAAGGCTTTGGGTTTGGTCTTTTAGGAGAGCTTGACCTATTTTCCTCACTGTCTACCTAGAGATTAAAAGAGCAGATCCTGAGAGCCAAGAGGAGGCGGGCACGGTTTTCTGGGCTCAGCCAGGTTCCGAGACTTTGCCCGGCCCATGTCAGCATCTGTCAAAGAGCTTAGCCGGCGCCAGATCTGAGGAGACCTGGACCGTTTCTGACGTAATGTTGGGTTAAGTTTGAGAGTATAAAGAACAACAGACTTGAGTCAAAATTCCTTAGTCTCCTTTGAGTCCAGCCAAATCGTTGAATTCTCCAACTTTCCAGTCTCTACCGATTTCACTTGGCAAAGTAACCTAACCTGAGCCTCAGTTTTCTAATCTGTAAAATGGGGGAATAGTAGCTACCTCACTGCCTTTTTGGAAGGGATCGCATGTTTGTAAAGCATGTGTAATGTCAAGCCCATAGCAAATCCTCCGTGAATGTGAGTCCCTGTCCCTCCCCTCTGTCTGCTGCTTGAACCCTTCTGGGCTTTTCTTAAGGGTAAAGAGGAGAGATACTGGGCCATGTAAACAGTTTGTGTGGGGCTTGCTTGGTCCGTGAGCGCCCCAGGCTCACTCCCTTTGAGGTGATTACTCATGTATTTATGTGAATGTTGGTGTTGCTTAGAATCAATTCTCAGGGAATCTGTTGCTCGTGAGATTTGGTTATAGAATATGATTAGTAATGGTTGGCATTGATCATTCCTTTTTTCCAGGAAAGACTGGGGAAATCTGAGAAATCAGAGGTTTTAGCTGGACCCAAAGGCAGATCCCCCCATCAGCGATCAGCCGTCGCTCCTGGCAGGGGCTTCTGGGGCTGGGGTCCTGTTGTCTTACAGTGTGAGACAGTTTCAGAGCCCATGCCCTCCCCCACCAGCTCTCTCTGCACCACGTTCCTGTCCAGGTCACCTCCTGTCTTGTTGGGGGCTGGCAGGTGTTAGTGCTGTGTAGTGGGGGTGAGGCGAGCACACTGGACCCGGGGGCCCCACACAGGCCCACGCACAGGGGTGAAATGCCAGTGACTAGCGGCAAAAAATGTGGCCTGAGGTCTCTAGTCTGGGAGATGCCCGGCAGCAGAAATCCCAGGTCAGCGGACTGAGAAGGTGTGAAACCCGATTACTTACAAATACCAGCATGTTTTCAGTCTCTTTTACCCTCTGCAAATGAGAGGAGAATGAGACTCTCGTGCAGTGTTTTCCTTCTGGGTCTGGCTGCCCTCCCCACCTTCAGAAGGAAGGGCCCAGTGCTGCAGCCGTGGGCTTGCCGAGCTTGACCACGCAGGCAGCTCCCCAGCCTGACCGTGGTGGGGACCGAGCCCTTGCGGCTCGCTCGGCCCTTTGACCTGGCCGTGTGACAGGGCTCTGCTCTCGGGGCTTTCTCGGAGCCCTGCTCGGGGCCCTTTGCTGCTCGCCCTTCTCTCTCGCCCCAAGAGCGGGCCTTTGGTCCTGAGGTCCTCCGTGGGACAGTCAGGAATCCCCTGTGGGAAGAGCCACCTCGCTGTCAGCAGCAGTCACCGAGCACGTCTGCATGCGCTGGCCCGCACCTTCATGCACCCCCACTGGCTGTGAGCATCGCCATGTCTGACATGCACTGTCTGCACCCCACAGTGCAGGAGGCGTGACCCATGGGGATGCTCGCTACCTGGGGTGTCTGTGACCCGGGGGGGCTCCTGTGACCCTGGGGCCAAGGCCGATGTCCCTTCCTCAGACCACACAACCTCCCTAAAAGTGAGCACGGCCCATCCCTGTCTGACGGTCTGCATGGAGCAGTCCCTCCTGGGAGATGCCAGGCGTCGGTGGGAGGGGCAGAGTGCTGAAGGGGACGGTGGTGCTTCCAGGGTAAGTGTAGACGTCATGATAAAATCGCCGGGGTCTTAATGGCTATGTCAGAGCCCTGACCCTGTGTCCTCCTAGCTGGGTGACCTCTCTGAGTCCATTTTCTCATAAAGTGGAGAAAGATCAACGGAACTCAGAGGATGGTTAGGAGAATTAATGTGTCTAACATTTATAAGTCTCTCTCTTAGTACCTGGCACAGACGAGGTCCCCAGTGAGGGCTGGCGCTCGCCCTGTTGCTCTGCATCCTCGCAGTGGATGGTGAACCAAACAAATTCTTATCGAGCACTTACTCAGTTCAGGCTCGTCAGTGGACAAAGCCGATCCTTGCGTTCTAAGGGGGCAAGCAGACAACAAGCACCAATCGGGACAAACAGATGGCCTATTCAAATGGAGGTGTTTCAGAGGACAGGAACAGTAGACAGGACTGGGGGGCTTGGGAATGATGGAGCAGGGAAGGGGGCTCAATCGTGGAGTTAGATAGGGCAGACAAGATAGGTCCCATTGAGAAGATAAGATCTGCGCGAAGGCTTTCAGGACGTGAGGGAGTTGGCCAAGTGGATACCCGGGGAGTGGGGGTTCCTCCCATCCAGGCGGGTGAGTGGCCAGCATATGAGGCCCACGGTGGCAGTGTGTGTGGAGGGTGGGTGCCAGGAGGGGCAGGTGGCTGAGGAGGAAGACGGGGGGAGGAGGGGGAGGAGGTCACAAGGGTAAAGGGTGGAGGTGGGTCATGTGGGGGGCCTTCCAGGCCATCTTAAGGACATGGCTTTTTCCTTTGAGTGAAATGGGAGCCTTTGGAGTGTTTTTTAGCAGAGGGTAATGTGGCCCAGTGTAATTTTGAAGAGCTGCTCTGAGCGCAGGGTGAGAACAGAGCACGGGGCGGGGGGGGCAAGCATAGGCCGAGGCCCCCGCCACAGGCTGACAGGAGATGGTGGAGGAGTGGACGCTGTGAGCTGTGCAGATTCCAGTTGTGTGTTGGAACTAGATGCAGCTGGGTACTCACATGGGTCGGATGATTCGACCTTGGGAACCGAGGGTTGGAGGGATCTCCACCAGTGTTGACAGAGGAAATACGCATCATTTTGCTAAAAGTTTAGATTTGGTATCGAGTGAAGATGCCGTCAGCAGGACCTTCCCGACGTGGTGCCGTCATGTCCGCTCTGCCTCCTGCCCATGATTATCACCAGCGACGGTGCCAGCAGTACCCGCAGCCGCTGTCTGGCCTGGTGGACGTCGCCCCTAGTGGCTGAGTTCCTAGGCGTCGAGGAGCTGGGCCTAACCACTTTGACCTGTAAGGGGAGCACATGCTGGAGTCGCTGGACCAATGGGAGGCCAAGGCCAAGGAGGGGGGTTAGCTGTGCTGAAGGACCCCTCCTGAGAAGAAGGCCTCCCCTGGGCGTCTCCGGGCAGAACCTTCTGCTCATTGAGTAGTCGGCTCCCTGAGGAGATACCAAGTGGGCATCAGCAAGACGGGGAGGGATTTTTTTGTGTGTGGGATTAGGGTTGCCGGATAGAATATAGGCTGCCAATTCAATGTGAATTTCAGATAATAAATAATGTTTGAGTGGGCATATCCAAAAGCTATTGGTTCTTTATGGGAAATTCACATTGAGCTAGGCATCCTGTATTTTATTTTGCTAAATCTGGCTACCCTCTCTTGGCGTGTTCTTGCTAATTGATGGGCTGCACCTGAGCCTGTCTGCCACCTAGTAACCTGTGCGGGTTGCCAAGTAACAGGACTTGACTTCGAAAGAACCATTTAATCTTGTGGAGAAAACGCTGTGCCGGGTTCCTGGCTCAGTCAGTCTCCATTGTCTGGGCTGCGAGGGAGGACCTCGTCCTGAGCGCTGATCAGAGCCCCCTGTGTGTCCTGCCTTTCCTCTTCTGTTTTCCCCAGATGAGTTGCTCCAGGGGATGGAGTGCGCGCCCACTGCTGGGTTTTAAGTTGTATCAGAAGTGACAGTGCTGGCCGTGAGGGAGGTCTTCCAGCTGCTGCAAACCCAGGACTGGGAACGGTAGGGGTGGAGTCAGGTGCCAGGAGAACAGATGCCTTGGGCTGGCTCTGTCCTCTAAGGGCTTATGGTCTGTTCTGGGGAGACCTCTGCTTCCAGCCCTATCCTGAGCATCCACTCTGCTAGATATCACCTCCCATCTGTATGAGCTGATTATGCCCTCGCCCCCCAAATTTGTATGTTGAAGTCCCCATTCCCAGCACCTCAGAATGTGACTGTATTTGGAGATAGGGTCTTTAAAGAGATAATAAAGTTAAAATGAAGTCATTAGGGTGGGCCCTGATCCAATACAACTGGTGTCCTTATAAGAAGACATTAGGACACAGATACACACCGAAGGAAGACTATGTGAAGACACAGGGAACAGATAACCATTTACGAGCCAAGGAGAGAGGCCTCAGGAGAAACTACCCATGCCCACACCTTGATCTTAGACTTCCAGCTTCCAGAACCGAGGGACAATACAGTCCTGTTGTTTAAGCCCCCCAGTCTGTGGGACTTTGTTAGAGAGCTCTGGCAGACAATAGACCATTGTACAAGGAGGTGTGACAAGACACGTGAGTCACCAAGGCAGGCAGGCTGGGCTCCAGGGGTTGAGGGGAGGTGGTCTCAGTTCTGTGTGCCATTCAGCCCTTTGCTGTTCGGGACTCTCAGGAGCCTGTGAGATTTCTGGGACCAGAAGCGCCATGTCCGATGTGAAGGTGAAGCATGGGAGGCAAAGGACTTCCTCTGCAGCGTGTTGCCCCTGGCCTGGGCATTGGTGGTCCCTGACCAGCGGGGCCTGGTGCCCATGCTGCGGACTCTGCCCCCAGAGCCAGCTCTGTGTTTTCACAGGCTCACAGCTTTAGAGCTGGGTTCTTCTTGGCAGCATCTGTGTAAGCTCTACAGAAGGCAAGTCGCATAAGGAAAATGTCAGCCAACTCAGAAGCTCTGGGACTGTTGATCTTCCTTGAGAAGATCTAAGTGCTTTATGTGTTTTTATCTGTAACATCCCTGCAGAAGAGTGTATGATCTTAAGTCACAGCTCGATGGATTTTTGCATATGTATATGCCCATGTGTTCCTGGAGGAGGTTTTGAAAATAATATTATCCTAGAGCTATTTTTATGGCAATGACATCTTTGAGTAATTATAATTCATAAATATGTCCACCCAGTCAAAAACTAGGAATTTGAGGGGCGCCTGGGTGGCTCAGTCGTTAAGCGTCTGCCTTCAGCTCAGGTCATGATCCTGGGGTCCTGGGATCGAGCCCCGTGTCGGGCGCCCTGCTCAGCGGGGAGTCTGCTTCTCCCTCTCCCTCTGCCTCTGTCCCTTCCCCTGCTCATGCTCTCTCTCTCTCTCTCTCTCTCAAATAAATAAAATCTTTAAAAAAAACTGGGAATTTGAAGACTTGGGTTAATTGGAGGGAGGAACAGCAAAACTTGATTCTAGGTTATTGGTTTTGTTATGCTCTAGAACTTCAAATTATAGAGTTTCTACTTTTTCCATGTGAATGGTATTGGGGAGTTTTTGCTTTAGATTCTGGAGTTAGGGAAACAGTCTCCTGAATTTAAATTGGAGAAGTTAGCTGGTGAGGTTAGCAAAGCCAAATGGTAGTTCCACTCAGCACATCAGTGCAGCTTGAAGCTTGGCTCCCCCCCGCCACTGCCGCCCCCCAGCCTTAGGGGCCTGATCCAACATGACAGGAGGGAGTTTCATCTGCAGAGGCTAGGTTGAAGGTTTCATGTGAGCATGCAGGCGTGCATGTGTGTGCACGTGTGTGTGCATGTGTGTGGGCACATGTGTGGGTGGTTGTAGACCTCAGTATTCTGGATTCCCTCTCTCAGCCAGAGAGAGCTGAGGATTTGGCATAAATCAAAATGGAACTCTGTGTCCAGAAGCACCAACGTGCCTCCCAGCCATCGTCTTAGGACCCTGGAGTGTGACTCCACACACCTAGAAATGGTCTGTAGGTAAGGTACATGAAGTTTCAAGATGCCCCTTCTGATTTACTGATTTTATAAAAGCTGAGTGATTGTTTTGCATTAGTACCTTATGAACAGGCTTGTTACACTAATCTGTCTGATCCTCACAACCATGCCGTGGGAAGGCTGTACTCTTGGCTTAAAAGATGGAGGCTCACGTGGGCCACGGGCAAGTCAGGTGCACCCTGGGTTTTGCAACCCTGAAGCCCAGGGTCATCTGTGACGCCCCTCGTGCATGCTGTCCTCTGCCTCCACGGAGTGTCTTGGAGTACGTGTGGAAGGTTACCAACTCAGTATGAATGAGTGTGTACCGCTGTGGGTGTCCCAGGCATGCCTTAGCTATGGAGGCTCACCACTCTCTATTTTGTTTTAAAGATTATTTATTAGAGAGAGAGGAGGGAGAATGCATGAGCAGGAGGAGGGGCAGAGGGAAAGAGAGGGGAAGCAGACTCCCCACTGAGTGGGGAGCTTGACAATGTGGGGCTCGGGCTCGATCCATGACCCTGAGATCAGGACCTGAGCGGAAACCAGCAGTCGGATGCTTAACTGGCTGAGCCACGTAGGTGCCCCTCACCACCCCCTATTGTAAAAACAGTCCTGCAAGCCCCAGGCTGGAGACCCTCATAGAGGCAGGAGCTTAGGGTGTGGAGGAGGAGTTTGGGGAGAGAAGGGGAGGAGTGAGGAGACCAGAGGAGTTGGGAGGAGGAGGAGGGGGAGGAGGGAGGAGAAGCAGGAGCCATGGTAGCTGAGGGATGGAGCGTCTGCCCTCCTGGCACCCAGGAACACCGCTCCTGAATGCAGTGGAAGAACAGGGTCCCTTAGTCCCAGTGAAAGTTTTATGGGAAAGTACGTGGAGGCTGGTGAGGGCGGTTGGCAGAGTTCACCAGGCATGTTGTCCCGGGTCACAGGTGCGGGATGGGGGGGGGGGCACCTTACCTGTTGTGCTGTGGAAATAGTCCTGACCAAGGGGTCAGTGATCTCCAGGGAGATAAAAAGATAGTAGCATATTTTGTTGAAAACTTGGGTGAGGCATAGGGGACTTGTTCTTTTGAGGAGCCACAGGTGGGGTTTGAATAAGAGAAGTCTGGGATTATGGAAGATTTACAGTCCAGCCAGGGAGACTGAATGAGTAAGGGAGGAAGGAGCGGGTGGAAGCCAAGGGTGTGGGGATGGGGGCCATGGGCGGGCTCTGGGGGCTGCAGTAGGAGCGGTGGGCTCTGCAGCCAGGAGCCTGCAGGGGGGCAGAGCAGACCCTTTAAAAGCCACCTGGGCTTCTAAGCAGAGTGTGGGCTGGGTGGGGCCCCAGGGGGAAAGCTCCTCTTTTCTGAACTCTGGTTCTTGGCCTGTCATGGATGCTGGGATTGGGCCAGAGCAGATGTGGTCCATGCTCTAGGATGGACAGACCTGCCTGGGTGGGATGTCGCAGAGTGGGTTCCTCCTTTCCTTCTGTGCACCCTGCGGTCTCCTGAGTCCTGGTGTCCCCTGTCACAGCACCGGCCTCACACCTGTCCCAGAGCACACACACTTCTCCTCCCTTTTCCTCGCCCATCCCTCTCTTATTTCTCAGCACCGCCTTCCTTCACCCCTGCCCCCCGGCCACACACCCCTCCTCGCCACCCCCCTTCAAACTGAGGGTCCAGCTGTGTCTCATCACCCACCTGCTGCTCCAGGCTCTTTAGTTAAGTTCCGTGGAGTCTGGTGCATTGTTCCCCATGCCCCATGGGGTGGATGGCAAGGCTTGGTGGGGGATTTCCATGGATGAGAACCCTAGCTGGAACAGGAGCATGGTCAGGGGACAGAAGCTCCTGAGGAGCCATTCAGGCCCTGGGGACACAGGTCATGGACACAGGGGCCATGTGGACCCAGTTGGAGGTGAGGGCCCTAGGGGCCACGGAGCAAAGGTGTTGGTGCTGGAAATCTCGATAATGCTCTGGTAGAGGATGGATTTCCAAGGAGCTCTGAAAGGATGGACAAGAGGATAAAAGGGTAGGACAGAGTCCTGAGGTGGCTGCCCTGGGCGCCATGCCGTGGTTCTGCCCTCCAGGGCTCTTGTGAGTGAGAGATACAGTGACAGAGCTCTGGGTGCTTTTTAACTGAACTTTGGATGGGGGAAGAGCTGCCTGGAAGTAAAAGACATTTGAAGCTTCAACTTAAAACAGGCTCAGATGGTGGCCTGTCGTCAAAGCCTTCCGCCTCCACGGCTGGGCTTTGGCCTTCCCCGGCTGCTTGCCTGTTCCCACCCAGTGGGACAGACTGCAAAGTCATCCCAGCCCAAGACTCCGGTGCCCAGCAGAGGTGGGCCCAGGCATCCTGGTACCCCGGGGCTTCCTCTTCAGGGCCACCCGCCTCCCTGTGACACGGGGCTCTCCACACCTCTCAGCACAGCCCCTGTGTGGAATGGGGGCTGGGAGGCCACCTGGAATGGGTGTCCAAGACCAAGCCCAAAGTTGTGTCTTCTGTCCTTTCTGAGTTGTCTCTTCTCTCCGTCTTGTTGCAGTCAGCACATACTATGGGTGTAGACTTTTCTCAGTGATGCCTCAAGCCCTGCAATGGAAGGCCCTGGTAGAAATCTAAGTGGCAATTACCTTCTCTGCTCCAGCCTTCAGGACCCAGGGCATGTGAAGGGAGCAGGATGCAGATGCAGAAACAGTGTTTGATGCTGATGCAGATGTGGTCCTCTGCGCCTGGAAGTCATCTTGTTAGTTGGCCCCAGCTAGGGTGCCACCCTGCACTCCTAGGTGAGGGAGCAGGTGGGGGGATTTGGGCACCACCACCAAGAAGAAGAGCTGTTGCTTGCGTGCTCAGCCTGGAATCAGGTGTTCAGCATTCATTGCGTTAGAGATAGATAGAAACCCATCAGTTTACAGATAGAAGGGAGCAGAGACCCAGAGAGGTTAAGCTCTAGATGCAGAGCCGAGCCTGATGCCACAGCTCCCCTGGATCCGTGTGTGGGTGTGTGCACACTGTCCAGAAGGCCACTCGGGGTAGTGGGAAGGGGGCACATGTTGCTTCCTGCGGGGATTCCCAAGCAAACCGCTGCTGGTCTACGGTCAAGTTACTGTTGGTCCACAGTTAAGAGGAAAAATAAGGACCCTGGGGTGCTGCGTAAAGCTAAATGTGTTTTTGATTGCAATTCCATTCTTTTTATTTTTTTTATGTTAAAATGATTAAAATCATGATTGAGGTTTGGTGGGGGAGGGCACTCACGGCAAAATAATCTTTTGGAAGCCCTTTGGGTTCCCTTCTGTTTTTTAAATTGTCACTCATGTGTGAAATTGAAAAGCCCATGAACATGAATGCCTTCAGCAGCCTCCTCCCCGCCACTGATCAGGGAGGGTCCTCTCTTGGCCAGAACTGGGAACATGCTCACTCACCGTCTCCAGGAGGCTCGGTGCCTCCTGGCCTCATTCCACATGGGAGCTTCTCCGAAGCCTAAGGAGGGCCCGCTCTTCTCCTGGGATCAGCACCTTGGAAGTTCACCAAGGCACTTGAAAAGAAAAAATTCAAAGGAAGTAAGATTTTCATTTGGGTTTTGAGATCTGGGTATGAAGCTTCACAGTCCTGGTAAGCATCAATCCTGCCTTTTCCTGTAAAAAGTTCATTTCATCTCTGCTCTTTTCTAACCACATCATTAAATGAGTGAATGCCCAGCAGGATGCCTGCATCTGGCTCCCTGTGGCCCCCTTCTCTGGGGCAGGCTTGGGCTGCCGCTGAGCCTGGAAGAAAGGCATGCATTTTGTGGCTTCAGTTTTATCTAATGGTATCATGAAGATCAGTGCCAGGCGTTTGGTGCTGCTTAATAATTGTAAGGCCCATTTTATTTATTAGCTATTAGAAATGGTGAGGGTGAGGTTTATTTCTCTTGGAAATAGCACACTCTCTTAATTGCACCAAAAGCACCACAGGAGCTGTGTTCTGTGGATGGCCAAATACCGCTCTCTGTCCACACAGGAGCGCACAGTTTGGTCCTAGAAGCTGTTCTAGTTCAAAGAGAAAAGCATGTGGTAACTTAGCACATAAGGCGTTGACCTGGAGGGGAGGGGGCTGATGTTACATTTGTATGGGGTGTTACGCTTTTCGTGGATGCCGGCGTCCTGTGTGGGTTGCGCCATAGTATATGCCATCTTATAATGATGCCATTTGAGAAGTCTCTCTGTAAACTCTGTTACATCCCTGTGGGGAAGGACAGAGCAAACACATCTTTTTCCTAGGAGACAAAATGGGGGCAAAATTGGAAAATTGCTAAATTATAGTACCATGTGCAGTTTCTGAATCTTTCCTAAATGTTTTGATGACTAAATAAGAGAGTGAGTCAGGACCCTGTATGAGACCCTCACTTTGCGCTGTTGTGAGTTAACCCCCATCTGCTTGGTTCCAGATGTCTGCTGACAGTGACTGATAGGCTGGCAACAGCTCCTCACTCCACCCCCACCCCCCTAAAACACATACACTAGGGCAAACCCTGTCCTTGGCGATGAGCCCCTGCTTTCCAGATGGCCTACTAAGCCAGTCACCCTGGCCACTCAGTAGGAAGTGGAGGTGGAGAAGCTGACCCCGAGTCCCTGCCAAAACCCACACCCGCTGAGTCAGCCTCCCGGCTGCTGTGAGCAGCAGGTGCAAGCCGGCCTCCCTGGAGCAGGCAGGTGGGGGGGCGGGTGGAGTTGGGAAATGCTCTGACAGTTCTAAGCCCAGATCCCCGCTCTGGGCGAGATACCCCTAGCTTTAGACTTGGTTTGCCCTCACTCTTGTCGAAGCCCAGCAGCAAAGACAGACAGGAACGCAACTGTTGTCAAATAAATGAGCGTTGATTGAGTTTGCTGCAGTGAGAACGTGCACCAGACTGGATGGCTTGGAGGAGGGGGTTGGGAGGAGCTCTGTACAGGGATTGGGCTTCTGCTGGGTGATTTTCAGACAGGTTTGAGGCAGCCAAAGCTAGTTCTGCACTGGGGGGTGTCCAGACCCGTGAGTGATAGAGCGTCCTGGTCATTTGTCTAGAAGGTGGAGGATTGGCGTGGGGCTGGGGCGGTATGGGCAAAGCTCCGGTAGTAGATGGAACAAGAGATGCTTAGTTATTCTGATGGTTGCAGAGTGCCCCTCCGCTGGGTGTCCCCCCACATAACGGGCTGGCCTCATCTGATGATTGTTACATTCCAGGGCATCCTAAGTTCCGTGGTGAATATCCCAGCCTGGCTGTCGGCAGTTTCTGGGCTCTGCTTGATTTTCTCACCCTCCCACTTCCTCTGGACACCAGTTCCCTTCTTTACAACAGGGGTGGGGGTGAATCCCTGCGGCTGGTCGGAAACCAGCTCTAGGGCAGATCTGGGCCCACCCCAGGCCCACTGGATCAGCAGCAGCATAGCGAGTCCTGCAGAGGTTTCTAGGCACGTACATTTGAGCAACACAGCTCATCTGCGTTTTTGTGTTCAGTGAAGGGAATGGATCTGAGGAACGGCAGTCATCTTGGCAAAGAGGCACTGTCTAAAGGCTGTCCTAAATTTCTCCTGGTGCCACTTCAAGATAAGATAGCATACATAAAATAAATGAGGAATGTCTCAGCCAGTCCGCTTAAAGCTGATGGTATGTAAAATTGTATTATGGTGAGGTAGGTAGGATTTATGTTGGGAGCCCGGGTCCCATGCTGACCTCACCCTCTTCTGAGCTGTTTCTCCCTACAAAAACTTGTCTTGACACTTAAGAAAGATCTAATAAAGTCATTATGCTAAGATGTTTGTGCTAATGCTTCATTTCCCTACCTAGGCTCTCTGGGGTATTTTAATTTTTAGCCAGATACAGGGTCTTGACCCAAAGGAGTGAAATTCTAATGATGGGGGCGCCTGGGTGGCTCAGTCGTTAAGCTTCCGCCCTCGGCTCAGGTCATGATCCCAGGGTCCTGGGATCCAGCCCCGTGTCGGGCTCCCCGCTCCACGGGAAGCCTATTCTCCCTCTCCCACCCCCCTGCTTGTGTTCCCTTTCTTGCTGTGTCTCTCTCTGTCAAATAAATAAAATCTTAAAAAAAAAAAAAAAAGAAATTCTAATGATGGAATTTCTAGAATTTCTACTAGTGAGAAACTTTCCATGGTAAAGAGAAGGACTGTGAGTGCCAGGCTCATAGTTTACCACCTGTGGGCATCTGAATAAGACTGAACAGGCCCAGCTGATGACGTCAGGTGAAGCTCTGCCTTCATCATCCAGACACCCCTGATCTCAGAGTTTGTTCATTCATTTGTTGCCTTGAGGGTGACAGGATGACCAGCTGTCCAGGTTGCATGAGACTGAGGGGTTTCCTGGGATGCAGGACTCGCAGCCCTAAAACTCGGCCAGTTGTAGACAGAGTGGGGTGGCTGGTCGCCAGAGAGTGAGAGATGTGCCTGTTTTGAAAACATGTGCAAGGTGTTAAGGGCCCTGTAAATGTCAGGTGTCCACACTGCCTCACTGCAAGGGTGAGGCCTTCTGTTTAAACTTGATCTGACGGCAGTGTGGCGAGGCGCTGTCAGGCCGGCCCGTCTGTGCTAGCTCATTGTCTCTTGGGAGACTCACGGTGCTCGAGCTTGAGAGTGACACAGAGGCAGCGTCGGGGGCCAGAGGGCCTTTGAAGAGGTCTGAGCTCTGTGGATATTTGAGAACCCCGCTACTCAGAGCCTGGCAAAGCTGTAGGCCCTTGGCCATCAGCTGGCTTTTCCTGGCTTTTGCCTCCATTCCCGGCTTCTCAGACAAAACATATTCTAGGGGAAGGCATTCTGTGCTCCTGCCTTGTGGACAAGAGGCTTCGTGAGCAGAGATGGGCGTGGAAGCCCAGTGGTGAGAGAAGCCAATGTGGAGATGGGCAGAGCGGGCTCAGCCCCGCTGTGAGGTCAGGAATAAACAGTGCTGGTGACGGAGCTTGGGGAAATGGAGGCGTAGTTGTCTGTTCTAGCCAAAAGTACCTTTGTGTCCCATCAAGCAGTTGAAAAGCTTCCTGACTTAAAAGGAGCCAGTTTGCTTTCTGGGCAGGAAGATTGCTGATTTCTTTGGGGAATACTTTTTGGAACGAGCATGGGGGAAATGGAAATGACCACTGGGGAGGTATTGGATCACATATTTCCGCCACTTAGATCTGGTTTAAGATAATTATTGAATGTCATGTTAATCAAAACAGGAAGCAGGAGTAGTTATAGGAGGGAATGTATATTAATACTTTTGATGTTTTGACTTTGGATAGTTTGGTGAAACGGAGGTTCCTGACTGCATGCGTGGGAGATGGGGGAAGGAGAAGGGTTCTGAGGGTTGTATGTTTTGGAGACTTGGCCAAGCTGTGTGCATCATGCAATGAGATTGTGTGCAGGAGGTCCTGGAGAGAGATGGGCCCTGGTTCAAATCCTGCCTCTGGCATGCAGATCTGGGGTTCTCGGGCAAAGTATAAACCCTCCTATTAGTGCTTTCCCTCTGCTGAACACACCCATGCTAGGCGCTCTGCCAGAAAATCACCCTGTGTGCACTCAATTCAGCTTCACACGTATGGAAAGTAGTTCTCTTATGTTCTTTGTTCTTTTTGTGTTTAATCAGTCCTCTGAAAAGCTGTTTCCAGGAGGGCAGTTCAAAATGGAGGCCTAAGAAGACCCTGAGCTCACCTCCTCTCATGAGTACGCCAGATCTACAGCTATGTATGGAACATTCCCTCTGAAAAAGACTCGAAAGCTAGCTGAACAGCTCTTCCACAAGAGGATAAAAGGGCACATCAGGATGGCTAGGAGACACAGTTTTACCAAAAACCTCACCCCCAGCACAGTGATCCGTAAGCAGGAGGGGTCTCACAGACAACAGATCATTTCCCCGAGGAGTGAAGGGTTCAAGCCCCACATCAGACCCCCCAACTCTTGGGACCTGCACTGGGGAGATGAGCCCCCAGAACTTCTGTCTTTGAAAAACAGTGGGGCTTACACCCAGGAGACCCACAGGGCTGTGGGAATCTGAGACTCTGCTCTTAAAGGACCCATGCACAGACCCCTCTCCCTGAGATGCAGTACAAAAGGAGCCCATTGAAAAGTGCTTAGACCATGTGTGAAGGAGATTCACTGACTGATTTTAAAGCATCTGCTAGAGGGGCAGGACTGTGATGTAAGTCTCCAGGGATGGAGGCGCTGGTGAATACCACTTTCACACTGTTCCTCTATCTTGCTTGTGTGGCCTGTGCTGGCCCAATGCTTCCCTGTGGCCCCACGCTGCTAAGCCCGTCAGGCAGGCATGCCCCAGCCCAGTGCTCCCTGCTTCCCTGCCAAAGCCAGTGAGTGCATGCAGCCCACACAGGGGACCGCCCCCTTGAACATGTGGCTCTCATGCCCAGGGGACTTTTGTTTCTGGGCCCCATAGAACTGAAACAGAGAGGCAGTTCTTGGCAGGCTACCACCTCCAGGACACTGCATAGACAGCCGACTGAATCATACCCCAGTCTTTCTGTGACCACCCTTTTGAGCCTGGGAGAGACAGCGAGCCTCTGTTGGGCTCCATGCTCAGCATGGAGTCTGCCCCTCCCACCCCACCCTGCCCACTCATGCTTGCTTGCTCTCTCTCAGAAAGAGAGAGGAAGGGAGGGAGGTAGGAAGGAAGGGCATCTGACAAAATTCAGTATCCATTTATGATAAAAACTGTCAGCAAGGCAGGTATAGAGGGACTGTACCTCAACATAATAACAGCAGTATGTGACAAGCTAACGTTCTGTTCAGTGGTGAAAAGCTAAAAGCTTTTCCACTAAGATCAAGAATAAGACAAGGATGCCCACTCATGCCACTTTTATTCAACATAGTACTGGAAGTTTTGGCCAGAACATTTAGGTAAGAAAAGGAATAAAAAGCATCCATGCTGGAAAGGAGAAAGTAAAAATTGTTGGTATTTGTAGATGACATGATTTTATATAGAGAAAAGCCTAAAGACTCCACCAACAAACCATTAGAACTAATGAATTCAGTGAAGTTGGAGGATACAAAATCAATATACAAAAAGCTGTTGCACTTTTTTATGCAGTAAAAATGAACTATTAGAAAGGGAAATTAGGGGGCGCCTGGGTGGCTCAGTTGGTTGAGCGACTGCCTTCAGCTCAGGTCATGATCCTGGAGTCCCGGGATCGAGTCCCATATCGGGCTCCCTGCTCGGCAGGGAGTCTGCTTCTCCCTCTGACCCTCCCCCCTCTCATGTACTCTCTCTCTCTCTCTCATTCTCGCTCTCTCAAATAAATAAATTTAAAAAAAAAAGAAAAAGGGAAATTAGGAAAACAATTCCATTTACAGTTGCATCAAACAGAATAAAATACCTGGGAATAAATTTAACCAGGAAAGACTTAATACATTGTAAACCACAAGACGTTGATGAAAGAAATTGAAGATACAAATACATGGAAGGATACTCTATGCTCATGGCTTGGGAGATTCATGTTGTTAAAATGTGCATATTGGGCGCCTGGGTGGCTCAGTCGGTTAAGCGACTGCCTTCGGCTCAGGTCATGATCCTGGAGTCCCGGGATCGAGTCCCGCATCGGGCTCCCTGCTCGGCAGGGAGCCTGCTTCTCCCTCTGACCCTCCTCCCTCTCATGCTCTCTGTCTCTCATTCTCTCTCTCTCAAATAAATAAATAAAATCTTAAAAAAAAAAAATTATCTAGGGGCACCTGGGTGGCTCAGTCTGTAAGTGTCTGCCTTCGGCTCAGGTCATGATCCCAGGGCCCTGTGCTCAATGAGGAGTCTGCTTCTCCCTCTGACCCTCCTCCCTCTCATGCTCTCTGTCTCTCATTCTCTCTCTCTCAAATAAAAAAAAAAAAAATGTGCATATTACCCAAAGCAGTCTATACATTTGATGCAGTCCCTATCAAAATTCCAATAACATTTTTCACAGAAATAGAACAAACCTAAAATCTGTATGGAACTGCAAAAAGATCCTGAATATGGAAACAATCTTAAGAAACAACAGCAAAGGGGTGCCTGGGTGGCTCAGTCATTAAGTGTCTGCTTTCAGCTCAGGTCATGTCCCAGGGTCCTGGGATCGAGCCCCTTATCGGGGTTCAGCGGAGAGCCTGCTTCTCCCTCTCCCACTCCCCCTGCTTATGTTCCCTCTCTCGTTGTGTCTCTCTCTGTCAAATAAATAAAATCTTTAAAAAAAACAGCAAAGCGGGAGGCATCACACTCTGATTTCAAAGTGTAGTACAAAGCTATAGTAATCAAAACAGTATGGTTTTGACATAAAATCAGATGCATAGATCAGTGGAACAGAATAAAGAGCCCAGAAAGAAATCCAAGCACGTATGGTCAATTAATTTACAACAGAGAAGCTGAGAATATGCACTGGGGAGAGGACAGTCCCTTCAATAAATGATGTTGGGAAGACTGGGCCACTATTTTATTCTATATGCAAAAATTAACTCAAAATGGATTAAAGATATATTACCAGAAACCATAAAACCCTTAGAAGAAAACATAGGCATGAAGCTCCTTGACGTTGTTCTTGGCAATATTTTTTTTAAAAATTTTTAAATTTTATTTATTCATTGGAGAGAGAGAGTGCGCACAAGCAGAGGGAGAGGGAGAAGCAGACTCCCCAGTGAGCAGGGAGCCTGACATGGGACTCGATCCCAGGACCCGGAGATCATGACCTGAGGTGAAGGCAGATGCTTAACCATCTGAGCCACCCAGGTGCCCCTTGGCAGTATTTTTTAGGGTCTGACTCCAGAGGCAATGGCAGTGAGCACAAACACGTGGCCTGTATCAAGCTATAAAGCTTCTGTACAGCAAAGGAAACCATCAACAAAACTTACTGAATGGGAGAAGATCTTTGCAAATTATATATCCAATAAGGGGTTAACATTCAAAATATATAAAGAACTCCTAAAATCAATAACAAAAACCAATCTGATATAGAAACGGGCAGAGCATCTGAATGGGCACAGAAAAAGACACACAAATGACCAACAGGAATAGGCAAGATGCTCAACATCTCTAATCATCAGGGAAATGCCAATCAAAACCACAATGAGATATCATCTTACACTTGTCAGCATGGCTATTATCAAAAAGCAAGAAATAACAAGTGTTAGGGAGGATGTGGAGAAAAGGGAACCTTCATGCACCATTGGTGGGAATGTAAATTGGCGCAGCTACTGTGGGAAACTGTCCAGAGGTTCCTCAGAGAACTAAAAATACAACTCCTGTATGATCCAACAATTTCAGTTCTGGGTATTTTTCTGAGGAAAATGAAAACACTAATTTGAGAAAATACATGCCACCCCTATGTTCATTGCAGCATTATTTACAATAGCCAAGACAGGGAAGCAACCTAAGTGTCTATCAATGGATGAATGGATAAAGTTGTGGTATATATATACAATGGAATACCACTCAGCCATCAAAAACAATGAAATCTTGCCATTTGCAACAACATGGATGGACCTTTAAGGTATTATGCTGAGTGAAATGAGTCAGCCACAGAAAGACAAATACTGTATGATCTCTCTTACACATGGATTCTAAAAAACAAAACAAAATCTGCCTTGTAGATGCAGACAGGTGATTGGTGGTTGCCTGAGGGGAGGGGATATTGTGGGGTTGGAGAAATGGGAAAAGGGAGTCAAGAAGTACAAACTTCCAGTCATAAATAAGTCATGGGGATGAAATGTCCATCATGGTGACTAGAGTTGATAATACCGTATTGTACATTATGTAACTATATGGTATATGGAAACGGGGAAGCCAGATTTATTGTGGTGATCATTTTGCAGTGTACACAAATATGGAATCATTATATTACACACCTGAAACCAATGTTATATGTCACTTTTACCTCAATAATAATTTTTAAAAATGCTGTTTCTAGAAATACCGGTGTTGATCCAGAGCCTTTCCAGTGTCATGGCTTAGTTACTCTTCCCTGAGCCATAGTCAGGAACCTGGTTAAAGGACTGTTGTTAAGTAAATACGTTTTTAGACACTTAACTGAACTTTGCTTTTTGCAAAGGTGACGGTTAAAATTGCTGCATTTTATTTTGCCCATCAGCCTAGCACTGCAAGTGAAATGGGCTTTCTTTTTTCTCATGATATATTCATGCCCAGCTTTGAGTTTGAAGTTTTAGTCTCCTGCACATGGGACTTTAGGATTTAGATGCAGATTCCCCCATAGCTCCCTCTGCCCTCCTGTTTGCTGAATCACAGTGTCTTCTGGCTGTGGGGCCTTGACTTTGAATAGAGAGACAGATGCTTGGTAATTACAAGGTTTCCGTCCTACAGTAGGGGATTGGCAAGTAATTGCTTTGTTTTTTAAGGGAGAAATTTTAGCAGCATTTTAAAGAGCCAGACCCACAGCTTTTACGTGACAGGAAAAATGAAGTGAACCTTGAAATATTTCCACCTCCCTTCCAGAGGCAAAAGGGATTTTGGAAGAGGAAGCTTGACTGAGATTCCATTGAAGCGAAGGGCAGGACAGGAAAGGCCCGAGCGACTCTCAGGGTCATCTTGGATGGGCACCACGTGTTGCAAGGGTGCTGAGTCAGAGTCAGTTTCTGCCCCACCTCTTTCAGGGTATACAAGGAAGACTCTTCTTTTTGTGTGTGTGGGGGGGAAGTTAGAAAATATAAATAAGCAAAGGGAAAAATACCCAAATTTCCCACTGCTCTGAACTAAGCACAGTTTGCGTTTTGGTAAATATCTTTCTAGATGCTGTGTGTGTGTGTTTGTGTGTGTGTTTTATTTAAAGATGAACTTGTACTCTATTTTTTGTAAGCCGATTTTCTCCCTTTGAACATTACATAGTAATGAAATGTTTTTCAGTAAATATATAGCTCCGTCCTTACTCCTCAAAGCTGTGGTCCTTGGACCAGCAACATCACCTGGGAGCTTATTGGAAATGCAGATTCTCAGGCCCCAGAGTCAGCATTTTTCACAAGATCCCAGAGATGTTTGTGCACTTTTGAGCTTAAGGAATGCTGAACCACATCATTTTAAATAGCTGCCTAATACTCCCTTTTATAAATATGCTCTAATTTAGATAACTAATGTCATATTATCTGCACATGTAGATTTTATACGAATTTTCACTTTATTGTTGGTACTGTGATGAACATCCTTATACCAATTGTCCTTGTCTCCCTGTCTGATTATCTGCCTGGGATACATTTAGTCGAAGAGGACTCCCCTCTTAAGATCTTTGATGAAAGTTGCCAAATTTCCCTCCCATCAGAAGTAGGAGTGTCCATTTTTCCATGCCGATGCCGGCAGTTACCCTTTATAAAAAAAATCTTTGATCTTTTTTTTGGTTTTTCTCTTCTTTCTCTTCTTTCCTCCTCTTCTTCCTCCTTTTCCTTCTCATCCTCATCCTTTTTCTTCTTCTTCGTGAAGGCTTTATGCACATGTAAATATTAACATCAATAAAAATTGTTTGCCTTTTCTCCTGTTTAAAAAAAAAAAAATCTTTGATAGTTTGATAAAAATAAGTGGTACTTCATCACCAGTGGTTAATTTGTCTGATGCTTGTGTGGTTAAACATGAATTCATTTACTTATTAGCCTTTTGTTTTGATTATGTAAATTGTTTGTTTTTCCTTGAGGTGGTTTGTCATTTTTCTACTTGATTTGGTAAGAACTCTTGGTATATTTAGATATTATGTCTTTGAAATGTGTTACAGATATAGTTCGAATTTCCAATATGGTGTTTTGTCCCAGCATTTATGTTCCAAAAGCAGGAAGAGATTTTGGGGAAGGAAGCCTGAATTGGGAGAGTACTTGCCATGTAACTATAGAGCCTTTCCTCTTCAAGCAACATGGAAATCATTGCTTATAGAAAAAGTGAGTTCAGGGTTCTCACTGTGAACAAACCTAAGCCAAGACGTTGTGTCCCTGCTGCTTTAGGGGCCCAGAGAACCTCACTGAACTTGGCCAAGGAGCATGTCCCAGTTTCTTTTATTTCTTGATGCTGGATTTTTTTAGAACATGGAGCTGGAAGAACTTTTAATTTTTTAAATAAACCTTAACTTTTTAAATAAATAGCCTAGCAGACGGGTGGTAGTATATGTCTGTGTGTATAGAGTGTCATTTCTATAAAATCATAAAATTTCTAACTGGAGAGCAGGTAGGGACATGGACCAGAAATGTGCTCTGAAGACATTCATGTTTCTAAATGACCTTACTTATAACCTCATTTCCAGGATTCATTATTTCTGAGCCAACAATAAATTAGCCTTACTGAAAGTACCTTTCTTCTTGACCCTGATTTAGTTGCTTTTTAAGGAGCTGCTGTGGTTTAGATTCAGAATTAGAATAAAGGACGGAACAGCAGAATCCAAGCTGACCCCAGATGGCCCCCGGACTCGGGGAGGAACCCCTAACTTCACGGAGCCCAGCAGGCCGGCGGTGCCATGCAGGGCCACCAGAAGGCTGTGCCGGCACGCTCAGCTGGGCCCTCGGGTCAGGTGGCTGAAGCGGGGGCTGGTGGGGAGAAAGAGGCTCACCTTTTTGGCAGGAAAGGCGCCCTCAGCAGTATTTTCCACCTGCTCTGGGACTCACAGAGGCTGTGAACAGGATGTGCTTCCAGCACCTTCTTGAACACCCAGAGGGTCATTCTGCACCAAAACATACAGGGCTGACTCTGAGCGTTTTCTCGTGACATGCCGAGGACTCCCAAGGAAGAAGTGGGCAGGACAGAGGCCCATACTGTCCAAGTAAATAAGAGTAGGCTGCAGTGAAAAGCTAAAATTTGTACAAGAAAGGTATAAAGGGCTTGGGAATCCAGAGGAAGAAGTGCATTTTGTTTGAAGATGAAGACAATAAGAAAAGTGTCCTGAGGAAGGTCCCAGCTGAGCTCGATTTTGCAAGCAGTGTAGAGAACGGGCGTGTGGGGCCAGAGGGTGCCAGAATGGGCATGCTGTCTCCTGAGGGAACAGCATGGGCCTGGAGTTGGAAACCCGGGTCATTCCTCACACTGGGGTCGGTGATGGGCGAGGTAGGAAGGGGCGGCTGGTGCTCCAGCTGGGTGCTGAGCTCTGGGGAGGGGGGAGGCCCCCAGGAGGCCTGGGTTTGAAGGCTGGTGGGTTTTGGACTGGCATAGAAGGCCTCCTGGGCTCACACAGCCAGGGATTCACCCAGGTTAGCAATCAGGGTGCCGCTAATACAGAAGTAAGTGATGGTCAAGGCGCCTGCCACACTGCGAAGGGCTGTAGGGCAGGCTCCGTGCAGGCCGGCTGGGCAGTGTGCTGGCGCAGGGGTGGGTGAGCCTGGGCTGGGGAGGGGGCGGCCTCTGCTTGGGGCTGGGGGTGCCCGGCACATCCACTGCTGGCCCCCTGGCAAAGATGAGAGACTGGGTGCGCCCGAGAAGTGCCACCCCCCTGCAGTGGCCATCAGGAAGGTGGCGGTGACCTCCGCAGCCCCAGGAAAGACGCGGGGAGGAGAGTTGCTCCCACACATTGTCTCCTCCCACTTTCACATGGAACCTCTGAAACAGCTATTCCTTTGCCCATGTTACAGATATGGGGCAGCATCGGCCCCTTTCCCCAGGGACACCCAGCGGGGAGACTGGTGGCACTTGCTAGCCCTGTGATGTATTAGCACTTGTGAGCAGTAGGATCATACTGTGGCTGAGTGTGTTCACAGCCTGACCGGCGGACGAGTTGAGAAGGGGGGAAACACTCTTGGTGCTTGGAGACAGAAACTTTGGGATTAGCTGGGGTTCTGACTTTATAGTTCATGTAAATTCCTCAATGTCATTCAGCCTTCAGTTTCCTTATCTGTAACATGGGCAAAGGAATAGCTGTTTTAGAGGTTCCATGTGAAAGGGGGAGGAGACAGTGTGTGTGGCAGCAGTTTATAAACTGTAAAGCACTGTGTGCACAGAGGGTGTTTTCCTCTTTGTTGCACCTCTCTGCAAGAACCCCACAGCGGCTGTTCTGGCAGGAGACCCCCCCTTCCCCTCCCCCCCCGGAGCCGCCCATCTGCAGCTCTGTGCAGAGCCATCTGCACCTGTGGGCCTCGTGCTCTTTCTTACTTCTCTTTCTTCTATTCCTGGCTTGATTCAGCCCATTGTTCTCTTGGGCCACTTCAGTGCTCTGACCTTTATTCCACTTAAACTCTCTCTCCTTCCTAGCAACGAAGTCCTTTGTACAAACAGAGGCTGCACCCCTGGGCCTTGGGTACGGGGTAAGGTGCTGACTCGCGCAGCCTCCCTCCCCACGGGGTGTGTGTTTGCTTACAGGATGGTCTTTGGGAACCCTAAAGTATTGCCAAGCTCTGCATGGGCATCTCCTCTCCTTTCTCCTTTCTGCTGATGCACAGAATCTCGGCAACAAGAGTAAGAGGGAGGGCTGGGGTTGGGGGCTGGGTGGAGTTCTGGCCTGGAGGGGTGCTGCGGGGTGCAGGCCTGGCCTATGTGTGCCTGACCTCCGCTGCCCTGAGGGCCCAGCTCAGGGAGGCGCAGCTCCTGGGCACTGCCCGGGACACTGGTTTGGTCTGAATCAGGAACTTGCAGCAAGGTTAATTTCTCTGTATAATGAAGTAAAGGAAAACAGCTTGAAAATACTGCTCACTTCCTCCACATGGCATGTGCCCACATGGGGCTTTGTTTTCCATGCCTTATTACAAGGGAGGGCCATTTGGTTTAATTATCTTGGGAGGCATCAAGCACAGCCACCTGTCTGGCAGTGGGTTCCTGTCTGCCCTGGGATAGAGGCTCCTGGGTCCGCATCATCAGTAGCACATGCCCCGTGCCCTGCAGGACTGGCCAGCCCTGGCAGCAGATGAACAGGAAATTGGTAATTACAGTCAAGCGTGCAGGAGCCAGACTTTCTGGGTTCAGATCCAGCCTCTTCAACAAGTCACCGAGTCTCCTGCTTTAGTTTCTTGCATCTATAAAATGGGGCCAGTAAGTTCTTAAAGGGTAGGGTGAAGACTAAATGAGCTAACAGGTATCAGTGCTTAGCACCGGCTACTATTAGGAGATGCTAAGGAACTGCTAGCTTTTTTTAAAAAAAAATTGAGGTATCATTGGCATGTAAGATTAGTTTCAGGTGTACAGATAATGATTTGATATTTGCATATATCGTGAAATGATCAGCTTAAGTGTAGTTGACTCCACCATACAGAGTTACAATTTCTTTTCTTGCCACGAGAAGTGCTCATACCTACTGTCTTAGCAACTTTGCAGTATGTGATACAGTGTTATTAACTATGGTCGCCATGCTGCCCGTTACATCCCCAGGACTGACTGATTTTGTACCTAGAAGTCTGTGCCATTGACTTCCTGTGCCAGCTCTTCTGATGATCACAGGAGAGGAGCCGAATGCAGCTGGAGCAGTAACTGGCCTGTGGTCCTGAGGGGCTGGCGGGGCAGAAGGGCTGGGGGGGACCATAGGAATCCGTGGAAGGCGGCAGGCTGGCGGTGCAAGAGCAGGAGGCCTGGCGTGCACGGCAGGCTGGTGAACAGGAGCAGCTGATGCGGAGGGCTCCTGTGATAATGGGTGCAGAGAGTGAGGGGAGGAGCAGGACAGACCTGCAGAGCCTTCCAGAGGGAGGCAGCCTTTCCGCTGTAGGCAGTGTGGGGCTGAGGGCCATTTCCAGCGGGGCTGTGGCACGATGAGGGTCACGTTGTAACAAATGAACTCTGGCACTAGTGAGGGTGGACCGTGTTGCCCGTGAAGCCGTCCCCAGAGGCGGACAGGTAGGTGGTCAGCCCAGAGGGCAGCTGGAGCTGGGGTGAGAGGCGGAGGTCACAGAGCATGGACTGTGGTTGGTGGTAAGGCAGCACAGGGGGCCCTTCAGGGTCCTGCCCCTTCTTGGGTGGCTTTATGGACCAGAAACAGGACCCCCGGGTGGCTTGGCAGGCAGGTCCTTCCCGTCTTATGCATATGTCACGAAGGAACCCAGACAACAGCTGTCTTAGGTCAATTGTCAGCAGTGTCTTTATCCATAAAGGAGGACAAAATCAGCCCAACTCACAGTTACAGAGAAGGCCAAGGGAATGCGGGCTCTTATTTACAGAGTTCTGGGTCAGGCCGAGATCTGTCGGGCTGCAGGGGAAGCGTCCATGCTCAGGGTTGTGTGGCAGCTCAAGAAGAGCTTTCATGGGGACATTTGTCCCTGCAAGGTTTATATAAAGCAGACAAGGAACAGGTAGGTGGTTCAAATGGAGGTGAAGAGAGAAGCAGCCCCTTCATGTGGGGAACCACACATAGTTGGGAGATAACCCAGCTCCATCAACTCCAGGCTGTACCCCAAGTGCTGTTTCTTCCTGGACTCTATAAAGAATGCATGAGGGCATGTAGGTGAGCACGTATGATCTAGCCATTTGGCTCCAGGTGGCTGGGAGGTTTGTGATTGCAGAAAGAAAAGGAATGGCCGGTATGACCATGGAGGGTGGGCAGTGAAGGGACACCTTGCTTCCTTTGCACTCAGCATCAACTTGACAGCATATCTTATTAATGAAAGAACCACCTGATGATCCTTTTATTATAATCCCTGTAAAGGAGTTGATGTGACTGAGTGCGCACCGATGTGTCCTAACTCACTTAACCCTCCCAGCCGCTCTACCCGGCAGGTAGCCCGAGGCTCCAGGTCACATAGCTCACAAGCAGCCGATGCACAGCCAGGCTCTTGGGGCTGGAATCCACACTCTGAGCCACCAGGAGTCTATGGGAGGATGGCAGGATTCACACAAACAAAACACGCAATATGGAAGCGTCCACAGCATCTCCCTACATGGGTACATGTTTGGGGAGGGAAGAGAGACGCTCCTTCCTGCTATCTGCCCACGTCCTCCTGGATATTTTTCTGTCATTGTGAGGTTCTGCCATCTATTGAGAGACAGACAGAGAAAGAGAGAGAGAGAGAAAGAAAGCTCAGATGAGCTTGTGTCTTTGAACACTCGAAGTCTGGCCTGGCCATCTACTTATCTCACACGTAAGGGATTAAGAAGAGGGGGAGTTACCTTCCTCGGTACATCTCAAGCATCCAGGGAGGAAATTTCAGCCTGCCCACCTGATCTCTGAATTTAGGACCAACTCGCAGTTGGCACAGGGTGTGGGAGGAGCTTCCCTGCCTCTTTGGCATTTGGCCGCCCCCTCCTCCCTTCTGCTGGCTCATTAGCACCCACACCCCTCCAGAGCTGCCCTTGCCTTTGGCCAGCAGCTGCTAACAGCTGTGTTTCCATCCCAGAGTCTTGACAAACAATACCCCTGGTCACAAAGAGGAATATTTATCACCAGCGGGGGGCACAAACACGTATTTGACTGCCATATTAACATTTGGGGGGATTCTTTTATTGTTTTGTAGCCTCATTAAAAACTCATCCCCAAGGTCTGTACTGCTTTCAGTCTTCGTAAGTTTGGGGTGTTTTTGTAGGCCTTCTTAGAAATGTAGATGGGGGAGGAGGAAATCCCAAAGAAGCCTGCAGGCCCTTCAGCACGGGGGCTCGGGCAGGGGACACTCCGGGCATGGGGCTGGGGCTGCACGCTTTGGAAAGGTGACCTGGGACCAGAGGTCCCTCCTGCTTCTCATGGACTCTTGTGGCCTCCTGTGTAAGGAATGGAGGGTGATGCTTGAGGCAGCGAGTCCACGGGATATCACTGCTAGGAAGGGGTCTGGAAATCTCGGAGGCCCTCTTTCTAGTTTTGCGAATGAAACCTCCCTTGACATTGAAAGGGAGGTTAGAAGGTCATCAGGACCTCAAGTACCCCTGTCTTTACAATCTCACCCGCTGTTCTTTTTCTGCTTCTAAAGGCCATACTTTGAATTACATCATTTGTTTCCAGAAATCATATTCAGACAAGCATAAAGAAAAAGATGGAAATCACTTATAATCTTACCACCCCAAAATAATCATGGGAACCCTTTGAAATCTTTTCAGTCATTTAGAGTTTTCAGGCACTTCTTAAGTTTTGACCATACCATTTGTACTGCTTTCTAATCTTTTGGTCTCATGACGGTTTTCTTATGCCCTTAAATATTCCTCAAGAACATTCCTTTTTAATGTCTAGAGAATTGCATATCATGAATGTTCCCTGTTTGGGGACATTTAGTTTATCTGGACTGTTTTTTCTTTACAAAACACACGTACATCTCTGAGTATTTCCTTAGAATAATGTCAAAGCTTGTGAACGCTTTGTAAAAGCACATTTCTCCTTAGAACTTCTATGCCTTTGAGGTGCCTGGGTGACTCTTGATTTCAGCTCAGGTCATGATCTCAGGGTCCTGGAATTGTGCCCCACGTTGGGCTCCACGCTCAGTGGGAAGTCTGGTTGAGGATTCTCTCCCTCTCTTCCTGCCCCTTCCTCCTGCTTGTGTACATGTGCACGCACTCTCTCTCAAATAAATTAATAAATGTTATGCCTTTTTATACTTGCATAAACAGTATGTTTCTGTGAGCTCTAAATAATACTGGGGGCTGGTCTTTGAAGTATGCTCAAATGTTTAGGGGAGAGTGTCGTTTTGCCCTTCCCCACTAAGCATGGCAGACACATGGCCCCTTGCACCCTGGTCATCTCCACCCGCGGTGGGCACTGCTCATCAGTCCCAGCACCACCCTTCCCCTGCCCACAGATTTCACAATCCTCCTTAACGTGTATAGAGGCAGCTACTGACTATTCAAATTGACACAAGAGCCAAAACCTATTTGCCATCTCTGAATCAGGGATTGACACCTCTGAAGAGGTGTGCACAGTCCTTGGTTTTATTCATTCCCTGAGAGGTGAGTGGGTTTGTGTAGGGGCTGAGGGTGGGGAAGCACCGTGGGTGATATTTCCATAGGCATCTCAGAGAGACCAAAATCTACCAGTCTTCACCGCAATCACTGTCATTTGGTAGCCACTCTGTTCTCTACCACTGGAGTGATTTAGGAAATTGAAGCTTTTGATATTCATTGAAGCCTTTATTAAAATGAAAACTCCCTTGGGAAGGGTCATACGTGAGGGCATGACCTGCTGGTACTTCAGTTCTCAGTCAAGATCCTGGCAGTGCTGCAGAGTTTGGGTCATAGGGAGCAGTTGGGGGTAGGGGGGGGCGGTGCACCCTGAAGAAAGCCTGAGCCAGCAGGAGATGACAGGAGGACCAAAGCCACCTGTTCCAGGGCCCTGAAACCTCCTTACCCCCGCCTCAGTTGACACCTCGTTTGGCCACAGTGAGGCTCTCTGGAAGGGACCCACATCTCACGTGTGCCGATCGGCTTCCGTCCAGCACGTGTGGTACAACCAGAGTGAGTGGGATAGTAATTTCCATCTCCATCACCACTTAGCTCACAGTCTGTTGCAGAGAACATCCCTCTTTAAGGAAGATGTGAAATTAGGGTTTATACGGAAGCATGCCAGCCTTCCTGCACCCACCCTGATTTGAAGGGTTTCAGTTGAGAGGTGCATTCTGTGTTCTTAGCATTTCCTTGGGTTACTCTCCAGAAGCAACCTCTTTATCAAATAATAGAACATTTGTTGGCTGATGGTGGGGAAGATGTTTACGGCATTTGCTAGGTACGGTTTAGTGTTCTGTGTCTCCTTACAGCTTTCACTTCTGATTAGTCACTCTAGTTTTTTTGTCTTTATGCATGAAGCTTAGGATCGGTCGTGTGTGTGCTTTGCAATTGACCTTTCTAGAGTGGGGTCGCCTTGCCCAGGAAGGAAATGTGGAGAAACCCAAGAGCTACAAAACTGCTGTCTAAACATGGTCACAGAGCAATCAAACGTGGGTAAGCTGATTCGTCAGAAGGTGACTGCTGAGCAGCTGAGGACCCTGCTTTTTCCATCATAAACGCCTTCAGCTTGTTCTTTCCTGACTTAGGACCTTGGAAATGCAGTTGCCTGTGCTTCTTGCTGTCCGTCTCCCACTTGCTGTCCGTCTGCCTTTACCTTGGCTGGGTAGGGTTGCCTCCCAGTGGGAAGTGTGTCCCGCTCCTCCCTGCCCCACCCTGTCACCATCCTCATCCTCCGTGTGTACCTGTGATTGGCACTTGGGGAACTGCACTGGGTGGTGTGTGTCCATAAAATGCGGTGTCAGCATACATAAATCCCTATAGGCACATCATCACCTCTGATTTAAGGTTAGTGTCCCCTCCCCACACCGGACACCTCAAACTTCGGTACCTCGTGGAATTAAAGAACGTACCTCAGAGGCTTCCTTCCTGAAGGAATAATCTGCCTTTTGTCCAACTTGAATGAATCTGTTGGGCACGGCACAACACACTCTGGGTTTCTGCGCTTAAGTTCTTTGATGCAGTGGCCCAGGGGCTAGGTGGCAGTCACCTCTGTGTCATCCTCAAAGAGCGGGTGTTTCTTAAACGTCCCTGAATTATTTAGAATTCATGTCCCAGCCGGTTCTTTCCAGCAGCCAGAAGCGGGCCTCCAGGACTGATTCAGTGACGGCCCCGACTGGCCCAAATGAAAGCTGCCGCTCTTGGCCTGGAGTTGGGTCTCATCCAGGGGTATTTTTTCCTCTGTTGATGCTTGCATTTTTGTAAGAACTTCATCCTGAAGCTGCATACTTTGAAGTTTAGGAAAAATAACATTGCCGCAAGATAGGGCAATTAGAATGGCTTTCGTGCTAGCAGGTATCAACTGCAGTTTAGAAGACGAGCCTCAGAGCGTGTGCTGTTGAGACAGCCGCAGGTCTTGCTGATCTGAGCTGGGCTGTGACTCTGGACAGTGTCTGTGAGTGTCTGGTCCCATCCATACCCAGATGGGGAAAGGAGGTCCCCGTGATACACCAGGAAATGTTATCAAGCCCACAGTTATGGAGCACCTATTCTGGAAAAGAAGTAAAATGAGCCCCTGCGTCTCTGTGGGGCTTGCATTCCAGCTAATTCATGGGGTCAGATCACAGATGGGCAGTTTGGGGGGAGGCTCTTGGCTTCCCCTGCCTGGTTTCTGTAGAGGCCTCCACTGCTGTTAGCTGTGTGTGTTGGGTTGTGTCATAGGGGGCATTGGAACTGGGAGAATCTTCCTGGAAGATGTACCACAGTGTGGTGGTCAAGGCCGTGGACTCAGGCTGGGCCATTGGGCGTGGATTCTGGTTCCGCCCCTTGCTAGTTGTGTGACCTCAGGCAAGTCGCTTAACCAGTTTCCTCATTGGATAAGTGGGGGTCAGTGATGGTACAGATCTCTCAGAGCTGTCATCAAGGAATAAGTGAACCAAGTTATCATTTATAAAGCAGAACACACATAAAACATAAGTGATATATATGTGTATGCTAAATAAATAAACATCCTTTTATATTTACTGTCAAATAAATAAAATCCCCACCACAGTAACCCTTGTGGAGCTGGACTCGGGATGTGTGACCCTGAGAAAGGAAAGGCTCCAGGAAGGAGGGGATGGTAGGAGCCTGGAGGCCAGAATTGCCTCCACTCAGTCACCATAACGTTGACCTTCTCCCGTCCTTATTTCCTCCTGGGAAGGTGAGCTGTGACCTGTCCTGGAGGCTGCAGGGTGACTGGTGGGACAGGGTCAGCCTCCAGCGCTCCCCCCACTGGCTTAACTCCGTGAGTTGTAGCGTGAATGCAGACTCTCATACTAACTGGCCAGCTCTGTCCTTGTCCTTTGCCCTATCTAGCATCGGCCCTACCTTCATTTTAGGATGAGGACACCAAGGCTTGGGCTCCTTCTTGCTCCTTTGCCTCGGGACAGCCATTACCGGGATGTGCTCCTTTCTTCCCATCACCCTCGTATCTGTTTCTCCATCCAGCTCCCCTTTGTCTTAACTTCTCCTCCTCTCATTCCGCATTCCCTCTCCCAGGGTGTGGGTGGCTGTGCAGGGAATTAGAGGGATATAATTAGCGTGCAGGGATACAGCCCCTCCAGCTTGCCTTCGTTCGTCTTGGACCAACTGTGCTGAGACGGCCTGGTACCATCTGTCCCTGCACAGGGTGCCATGGGTGGCCCAGGGTGGTAGAAAGGGGGATGGGAACGCCCCTGGAAGCCACGCCCTTTGCTCTCCCCCTTGACCCTGGTGATACTGCAGTATCCTTCCTCCGGTGCCCCCAGCACACACACAGACATGCAGCAAATACAGACGGCCCCACGATCGGAGAAAAGGAGCCTGGTATGGGGTCCACAGACCTGGGCTGGGCTGTGAAAGGTGGCAGTGGGCTGTGCCGGTGATGCCAAGCCAGGAGGGGAAGTGCCACCACAAGTCCTAACAGGTTTTTCTGGGGAGGGAGTCCGGTACCATGCCCCTGCCTCCGCGCAGGGACCCGGCAGGACCAGCTGTCTGCGTGGGGAGGGGAGCCCAGGAGCCAGGCCGCCCTGGACTGTAGGGCCCAACGGCGGAGGAACTGTTCCCACTCGCACCTGCCCGTAGGCCCAATTCCATGCAGTCGTCTTTGATCTCCTTGCATCATTGACTTAACCACCGTCGTCAGCACAGATCCTGGCCATTGCCCTTCTGATGCCACCGGCTGGGTTCGGGTGGCGGTGTGACTAGTACCTTCTCTTTCTGGTTGGAAAGGGCCAGGCAATTTCCTCCTGGGGCCTCACAGAGCCTTCTGGCTTCTCCACAGACCCTGTCATTCTCTCTGGCCTGGGGCCCAGGCGTTGTGGAGGTCACGATGGGCCAGTGCCAGTTGGCTTTTGTTTGCTTCCTTGGGCTCCCAGTATCTTTTCAGTGCTAAGACTGGATTACAAAAATGGCACATTTTATATGCCCAACCCTGTCTGTGCATCTCTGTAACTCTGTGTTTAATCTCATGTGTAGATAAGCACAGAGGTCTAAATCCAGGGTCTCGAGGACGGTGCGGTGTAGAAGCGCGGGTCCCGCCCACACCCCTGCCCCCTTCCTCAGGCTCACGCATGCGCACGCTCCCCCCCCCCAGGCAAACGCATGCGCGTGCCCGCCCCCGGCACACGCATGCGCACGCGCGCACCGTGTGGTTCTGCCAGTGCCTCAGGCTACCTGCAAGGGGTCTTTGGACCCAGATCCGGGGCAGCCGGCATGGACCTGGCCCTGTCAGTCTCTTCCTCTCTCCCTCATTGTTTTCCCATGAGCTCCTCAGTGCTGTATATCTCTGAGAGCTGCAGGATGCTACTGGTGACCCTGAAATCTGAAGATTCATTAGCCTTTGAATACTTTTCACTCACTGGGCAAGATCTCTCACAAGCACTCAATGGGCCAGACACTGTTCTAGGCACTAAAGATACAGCAGGGAACCCAACAGACAAAACTGCCCGTCCATGTGGACCTCACATGTACCCCTAGGGATTTGCCATAAATGATATAGTCCCTACTGACTTCTTCCAGAATCATCCAGGATTTCCTGTTTGCACTCCAGCAGCCAGACCCAGTGGTGGTGTGTGCTCTGCTGGGCCCCCATGGTCCCCATCCACACTCATTTTCGTTGGGGGGGGGGGGCGTTGTGCCTCAGCCCAGAGTTCTTTCTAAGAATTTATTTCAGTTAAGAAAACAACTCCCAAGTCCATATATATTTAGTCAGTTTTCAGCTTTTACTTTCTCTCCCTAAGCCTTTCTCCTCCTTCTCATGCTTCTCTGCCTTCCCTCACAGCCGTTCTCATGGTCAGAACTTCATCACACACGTGGAAAATCGGAAGCGAACGCAAGGCTAGAAAGACTCAGCCATCTGGGGAGTCTTTATGCCTGCATGTGTGGGATGCACGTGGTGGGGGAAAGAGGATGTCAGCACCTTCATTCACCAGCTAGTGTGACCTTGAGCAGGTTCTTAAAGAGCACATGCTTCCACAGCTGCCGAGTGGGTGTCCCAGTCCCTCTGTGGTTGGCTGCTATGAGAATTAAGTGGGGTCAGGTAATTGCTCGTTGTAGTGCTTGATGCAAAGAAGATCCTTCATCAGTCACACCAGAGTTTTCTGTTCTGTCAGGTGCATATTTGGAATACACCTCTTAAAGCCTAGGGTGACTGCCCATCCTTTTCATCCTTCACACTGTCCCTGAGTGCCTGGGACATGGTCCCTTTCTCTGTTGCCTTTCTTGGAGGAAGGACTAGGGTAGTCCTGGGGAACGTGCACCACGCCACGTGGAACTGGCCAGAGCTGGCCGCAAGTTGGCGTTGGGCTCAGTCAGTGGGCTCAGCTAAGGCCCAGTGCAGAGGAGGAGGTATGTTTGGGGAAGGAGCCTGAGGAAGGAGGAGCACCCCAGATAGAAACCGGACATGAGCCTGGTTTAGTTAGGGATGAAGAACTGCAGTGGGAGTGCGCAGTGGGCGTGCTTGGTGCAGCAAGGGAGCAAGAAAAAGCTGTGAAGTCATGGAGGAAATGAGCAAATTATCTGTGTGGCCCCTCCCCTCTGGTCACTGTGCACGAGATGGGGCCTTTGAGGTGGGCTGGCCCCAGACTGTGGCCCGTGGCCCCTCAGCACTGCGTCCCTTCCCCATCGTCTTCTTCCCAAGTGGGAAACACGCTCCCGCTGTCCTTTCTGTATCCAAGCAGAGGCTTTAAAAATACAGCTTCTTGTGAAAAAGAGACACAGTGTCTGAGTGAAATATAAACTGTGGTTGCTAAGGCTGCTGTTCTGTAATAGCCATCTGGTAAGTCAGCTCTGGGAAGTGGGACAGAAGCCTGGGGTACGGGCCCAGAGGGTGCTGTTTGTTGTGCATGCGATTCACTCCGTTACGGGGCACCCACCTAGAAGCAGGCACTGAGTGAGGCACCTCCCACTTCATCCGCACCCGGACTGTGAATTTCATGGTATTGTTGGCTTCGCTTTACCACCACGGACACTGTGGCTTGACGAGTACTTATAGACTGCATGTTTGTGTCCCCCCTAGAATTCATGTGCTCAAGCCTAATCCCCAAGGTGATGGTAGTAGGCGGCGGGCCTTTGGTCATGAGGGTAGGGGGTCTCCTGATGGGATAAGTGTCTTAGAAGAGAGACCCCCCCTTCCAAGATCTCCCTGGACCCTCTCTTGCGTGGAAACACAACGAGAAGACAGCCCTTTGTGAAGCAGGGAGTGGCCTTCATAGACACCAAGTCTGTCAACACCCTGATCTTGGACTTCACCTCCAGAACTGTGGGTAGCACATTTCTGTTGTTCAAGCCACCCAGCCTGTGCTATTCTGTGGCGGCATTCCACACGCATGAAGATTAAGAGATTAAGTAACTTGCCCTGGGTCACTCACCTCATGAGTTATGGAGCGGGAGCCCGGTCCAGGTCCTTGACTTTGCTGGACAGCAACTATTTCAACATCATGATGGGAGACTTTCATATAATTCTTTACGTTCCTCAGAATACTTCCATCATTGTCTTTACTGTTTCATCAGTCTTGGAAGGGAGATGAGGCAAGTTACCAACGAAAAACTGAAACCCAGAGAAACTTCAGTTTCACAGTGGTTCAGTTAGACAATGAACGAACCAGGAACAGAACCAGCTCCCCACCTCCCCACCCCCCCCCCGACCCCAGCTGCAGGAGACTCTGCCTCTCATCCTTAACAAACACCTCTTTTGACTACGTTTTAGTTCAGCTCTAAGGAAAAGTGAAATCTGTGGTTTTTGGGGGGGGGGGAGTGGATAAGCCTGGTCCTAGGTGGACGGGCTGAGCCTGGTCCAGGGCACAGGGGACGAGTGTGGTCCTGGGCGTGGGGCCTGAGCCTGGACCAGCCGCTCTCACAGGCCACGTGGACTGAAGAAGGCTGCAGCACACTTAGCCGTGGGAGGACTCACAAACTCACAAATGGTCATGGAATAGCCTTGTCATCTGGCCTTTAGGCTCCTGCCACTAAGTGAGTCCGAGTCACCATGAAGCTCTGTACCTGCCAGTGTTTATTCATTCCTTTGACATCTGAGCTGTTGCTCTGTAGCCACGTCTGTGCTAGGCACTCTGCTAATAACCCTTCTTGTGTTGTCACCTTGCTACTTGCATCGAAACCGATCTGGTGGGAGGGGTAAAAGACCCTTGTTCTGTCTGTCCAAGCACGTGTGAGCTGATCTCTGTTCACCAACAAAGTCCTGGCCTGGAACGTAGAGTACCATGCTCTGCATGGAGAGGACACCCCAGAATCCTCGGGCCCAGGCGTGTGGTGGCGAGAGCTGACCCTTGATGTTTCAGCTGCTCCCCGTTAGCTCATTGCATGTGGGGCTGGTCAGGGTTACCTCTGCCCAGCACAGCACCCCCCCGCCGACGCTTTACAGCGGTCAGCTGCAGGTGGCAGGGACTGGAGTCCGCTCTCGCACATGAACGGAATTGTACGTTTTGTGTAAGTTAGACTATTTCTTGTACGTGGATAGGTGCCTTGTGTGGCGAATGGTTTCGAAGGTGAGCTGTCTTGGGAAGTTTTCACGTGTCAGGCTCAGGTGCGTGTCACCCCTTCTCTGTAAAGCAGCTCTTTGTCACGTGACATCTAGTCAAGGCTGTAGATTTAATGTCTGCATTAGCCAACAAACTAGCCCTCTTCTGGAAGAGCCGCATACCCCTGTTCTGGGGCCCGGGTTTCCTGTGAACGGCATCAACTCGGGGGTCCGATTCCAGAATTGTTTCTTTGTGTTGCCGGTTTGTTTGCCAGCCACTGTGCTGTGTTCGCTTGAGGGAGACCACGCAGGTGCACATGCAGAGTGCACTCTTCTGTGTTCCTGACAGGGGGGCCCTGCAAGCAGGAACAGACCTGGTGCTGCCCTGGGGGGTTCTCTGGCCGAGTTTCTGCGTGTTTCCTAAGGGCTCCGGAGAATGGTTTGGAGCTTCACGTGGGCTCCATGGGAAGGCACCATGTAGAGGACTGACCGTAATCTGAGCCTCTCTTGGTGGGTTGGTAAGCATTGCAGGTCAGCCTGAAATAGGACAGGGCGCTGGGCGCTGCTCACAGCTGCCCAGTGAGACAGGTGGGGGTAACCCCATCGGGCCACACAGATCAGGGGCCGAGGCCCGGGGAGGTCAGGAGCATGGCCAGGACCCATGCCCGAGGCTCCCACCCACCCCTGTGTGCAGACTTCCTTGATCTGGCTGCGAATCGAACTTGTTACTAGTCCTTTACCTGTGGGCCACGAGGTTAAATGAGGAAAGACGCCTTGGAGTTCTGGAGTGGCCGTGTGGCTGGATTCTGGAGCCGAGACCAGTTCTCTGCACAGTTCATCAGACGGACTGCTCCTCCTGCATGTCCATTAGCCATTAGGGGGTGGGGGGAAGGAAAGAAATGGAGAGAAATGAGGATTCGTTTAGCAGAAGATAAAGCCCAGCTGCGGCCGGCACTGAGGACAATGGTTTGACTATGTTCTGTGTTACCCTTTTATAGAATGTAATGTCTCATTTTTTTTTTTAACATCTCAACTGAGAGGAATATTTTTGTGATAATGCGGGATGTTCTTTTATATTTTTATATCCGCTTGATTTTGTCTGGAGATAATTATTTCATTATTTTAAACCCTTAATTCAGAATATTAAGCGATCCTTATCTGTGTCACAAGACTGCAGACAATTGATGCCCCAAAATGCCAGTTTATGCAAAATGCCATTCTCCTCTCAAAGTGAATGCTTTTGTCTCTAGAAGGTTGGACTTTAGAAAGCCACACTTTTCTTCCAGAGCATGTGAAGGTGAGGATCAGGGCCCCAGGTGGCTGTGCTCATGAAGTGGGCACAGGAAAGGCAGTTGGGGGCCGCTCCCACAGGACCCTCACACCCAGTGGGACTCATGGTGGACCAGCCAGGATGGGCCGTGGCCTGTGTTTGAGGTCCTGCAGCTTTCACTCACTCCGAGGTGCTTCTTATACTCCCATTTGATGGGTGAACAAACCAAGGTGCAGAGAGGTTGTGTGGCCTGCCCAAGGTCACACAACCAGCAGCTGTAGACAGAGAGGGAGGGCCAGAAGGAGTTCCGAAGTGGTTTCCACTAGTTCAGGAAATTGAACAAAACAAGACCCAGAGCCAGCCCACCTGAGCTGGGGACCGGAAGTCATCTGTGATGCTCCCCCTCCCACGTCCTGCCCACCGATCATCTGTTCCCAATTCCCAGGTGGTCTCCCTCCCCAGGACTTCGCACGCTGCCCCTTCCTGGCTCCCTAGACCTCACGTGTGTCCCCAGGGAGGTGTGGGCAGGTGTGCCGACTTCCTGCCCAGCTGGCGGAGGTGAGCCCCGCGTCACTGTATTGTACTCCTTCCAGCCTCACCCACCCCGGTGCTGTCGGCTTCCTCTTCCACACAGATGTTTTTAGCTGTTCTTTTTACCAGGCATTAACATGGGCTGCTGTACCAGGAACCAGATCCTTCCCATGGGGCTTAGCAAAGATGCCCTTCCTCCTGAATGGGCCAGGGCGTCTGCCCTCCCCACTCCCCCACTCTCTATCCACCTTGTCAGTGGGTGTGTCCAACATACCATGAGCTGGGCTGGGGGCAGCACGACAGCCTCTACCTTGGCCATCCCACTTCAGCTGGGCCAGAGGGTGGGACAGCAGAGGCAGACTCAAACAAGTACGTAAGTCCCTCGTGAAACAATCCTAGACTATGATAAATGCGAGGAAGGAAGCCTACTTGGGATGGAGATTGACAGGACCGGCAGGGGTGTCTGCCTGTGGTTGGGTGGGCTTCATCACTTGAGGAAGCCGGAGCCCCGGGAGGGCTTGCGTCCCGCAGATGGGTCTTTGTGGATGCAGGCCCTGGGGTGGAGGGGGCTTGCCAGGACCCGGGCCTGCCCCCAGCTCTGGCTGCACACCTTCTGCTTGCCTGGCCTTGGAGAGTGGCCTGGGATGTAGGGCCCTGAGCCCTTGATAAGGAATGTGTGTTTGCTTTTTTAAGCGCAGTGGGAAGTCACAGGAGTGTTTTAATTAAGCAGGGGAGTGTTGTGATCTGGTTTATATTCTTTAAAAAAATTTTTCTCGTTGGTGTGACTCATTTGGGGGAGGCCGTGTTTGTCTTCTAGGCCAGAGGTGGCGGCCGCCTGGGCCAGAGCGCTACAGTGGGTGGTTGGTGACACACTGTAGAGGTGGAGGTGGGAGGATGTGCTGAGGGGCCAGATGTGGGGGTGCGGCGAGGAGAGGGATCCATGGTGGTTCAGGTTTCTGGCTGAAGTCCCTGGCGGGGTCTGGTAAGTAAGAGCAAAAAGGGAGAGGACAATGAGGCATCTGGAGTTGCAGTGTGGACACGTGTGGTTTAAGATACCAGCCTAGTTCTTGTCCTGGTACAAATGGAAAGGATACATCGATAAGGGTCTCTGGCTGGTGGAGGCCCTGGCCCCAGGGTTCGGGTCACCTGCAGGACCGCGGCTCACCTGTAGTCTGTTCCCCTGCCCAGCACACTTACAGAGGTGAGGGAGCGCTGTGGTCGCCCCTCAGTTAGGTCCCTGCCTGAGCTCACTGGCTTCAGGAACATCCAGGCCCTCCCCACATGGCGCATGCAGCAGTGAGCGGTTCCTCCTACAGCCTGAGCATGACCGGCGGCTCTCACAGCCCTGCACACTCCATGGCGGGGTGGGGGGGGAGGTCCTGGCCCTGAGCCGCTCCGTGTCTGCAGCCAGGCTGCTCCCTTGCACAGTCCACTAAATGCGGGGCATTTGCTCTGGTCACGGGGCCTTTGCGGGAGAGGTTCTCACTGCCTGAGATAGTCTGTAGCCTCCCTGCCCCCACCGCACGGGGGCCTGACAGCTTCGCAGCCATCTGTGTGGCTCTTCCAGGGAGCCTCTCAGACCCCACCTCCCCAGGATCTGGACTCAGGTCCCTCTTGTGGGCACCCTCCCCCGCCCAGCATCCCTGGGTCACTGCCTGCTGCCTGCTCCTGTCTTTACACCGAGGGCTCCCGGGGAGAAAATATCGGGTCTTACTCCTCTCTGTCCCTAGGATCAGTATGACACTCAGGTGTTCACTGACAACTGCCCTTGTGTTACAGTCCCCTTTCTACACAGGACACCTGCTTTTGTAGTCGCTCCTGAAAAGAGGGGTCGGTTCCTAGCTTGGGGTGGGGAGGAATCTCTGGGGGATCTGAGCGTTAGTGAACCATTCTTCCTTTTTTTTTTTTTTTAAGATTTATTTATTTATTTTAGCGAGAGAGAGTGGGGGGTGGGGAGGAAGGGCAGAGGGAGAGAGAGAATCGCAAGCAGACTCTCCACTGAGCACAGAGCCCGACTTAGGGCTCCATCCCACCACTCTGAGATCATGGCCCGAGCCAAAACCAAGAGCCGGATGCTCAACCGACTGAGCCACCCAGGTGCCCCTTACTGAACCATTCTTAACGCTACCCCGGGTCTGTGGGCCTGCTGTGACATCCTGGGATTGAGGGGGCAGGTGATCCCCTGTAGGCTGAGGGAACCAGATGGTGATGGGGCCTTGAGGGGTGACATGGTGCGGTGGGGGAGGCGAAGAGGGGGAGAGGAGGGAGACGATTATATGAGTTTATGGCCTGGCAATGCATCATTGACACCATCAACATGCAGAGCCCTGTACCCCCAGCCCAGACACCAAGTGCACATACACCTGCTCTTCCTCCTCCGGGTCCTCCCTACCAGCCTGCCCCCCATCCCCACCCCTGGTCCCATGCTGCCTTTGCATTTTTTACAATGTAGGTCCTCCCTATCCCTTCAGAGTTTCTTCTGGCTGTGCACTGTAACCCTATATCACCCACTGTGAAATGTGTGCACGGCAGAGGTGGAGGGAGCTGGTGGGGGTTTGAAGACCACACACCTGGCTTAAGTTGTGCATATACACTGTGCAGAGAACAGCCACATGCCTCCTTGTCCACTCGTGAGAGCAGAAGGGACACTATTAAATAATTATAACAGGCAGCAGGTGCTCTTGGACTGGCTCTGGGCCAGGTGGGACAAAGGTCACCCTAACTGTAAGGCGCTTAGATGTGAGTGACCTGGGGCTGTGTCCCTATACTTCTGAGCTTCTAGTTCCTCACCTGCAGAATGGGATGATGCTTCACGTGGATGTTGTGAGGATCACATGGGGTAATATCTGGAAAAGCTCCTATAAATGAATCAAATGTAAAAGAGGCTTATCTTGGCTGGGGGTGCATAGCACCCCCAGGGCCGTATTATTAAATGGTCATATTACAAAGTTGGTGATACAGATTGAATCTCCTGAATGGCATTTTCTCCACCCCCCGTCCTCCTCCCTCCTTCCTTCCCAGTGCCTGGCCTGTGCCAACACTTCTCAAATATGAAGCATCACAACTGCTGAAGGGGGCTGTGGAGGATGCTTGTAAATCCAAACTAAACAGATAAGAGGGAGCCGGCTACTTCCCAGTTGCTTCCTGAACCAGTTGGCCAGGGCAGAGTTTGCTGTGAGAATTGATTTTGAAATAGCCTGGGAGGCAGAATTACTAAAGATAACTTTTGGAAAAGAAAATTTCATTCTGCTTACTCAGCATGATGGAGCAATTAAAATGCTGGTTTTCCTCCTCTTCGAGAGCTACCCCTGAATAATTTATGGCTTCACCCATAGGAGGCTGTAAGTCTTCACTGAAATACAATGATTTCCACTAAGAGTGGGTGTGGGGCTGTAGGCTGTTCTTGCTACCCGGGGCCCCCTCCAGATCCTGGCCTCAGTGTCACGGCAGCTCTCGGCCAAGAGCAGTGCCCTTCCAAAAAATGGTTGGTGACCGTGAATATGGTGACCACTTGGCTCTCTGGACCTCAGTTTTTTCTTCTGTAAAATGAGGGCAGTTAGAGCATTCGAAAGCCCTCAGCCCAAGTCACAGGATTTCTGTTGCTAATGTGTCAGTAAAGGTTTCCAAGTTGCCACAATAACCTTGCAAAGCAGGTGTTCCATTTTCTACGTGGGGCAGATGAAGTATTTATCTAAGACTGTGCAGTTAGCTATGAGTAAATTCAGGGTTTCGGCTCCCGACTCTGTCCCATCTAAAACCTGGACTGCCTTGTCATTCTCTTGTTTTGCTGTGAAACACATGTTTTTCAGAGACTGTCTAAATCAGTCGTAGAGAAAGGTTGGGTGGGGGGGATGGTTAAAGTTCTGAAGAACGCGCATAGCTTTTATTAGAAATTGCAGAATTTGTCTCCTGAGGGGTTATCTGCTGGCTCAGTCAGTGGAGCATGTGACTCTGGGTCTCGGGTCATGAGTTCGAGCCCCAGGTTGGGCATAGAGATTAGGTAAAAGAGATTTAAAAAAAAAAAAAATTGTCTCTTACAAATCTCTCCATACTGTTAGCCTGGCTTAAGTCACTATATGGAATTGAAAGCCGTATCTCTTAAGGATGTGTGTGTGTGTGTGTGTGTGTATTTCAAATGGCTGTTCCTGCATTAGTCAAGAATTGTGAGGTTTTTATTATATTGGTGAAATTATCTAAAGGAGCCCCTTCAGATTGATTCAGCAATAAATTTCAAGTTGCCACGTGTCCAGTTCCAGGACAGAAAGATGGCAGCCTCACCTGGGTGGGAATTTCAGGCCCTGAGGGGTGAAAGCCTCCTTAGAGAAGTCACCTTCCCTCACAAGAAAGTTTAAGCTTGAAAGCCATGGCCAGGCTCCTGGGCTGGATCGGTGTGTCTTTGCGTCAGTGCCTTTCCACCCCTCTCGTGTCCCTTTCCCTGCGGAGCGGTGTCTGTGCGGGCCGGGCGAGAGCGCAGGGTGTGCGGTGCGGGGTGGGGGGACCCCGGGACCCTGGCTCGCAGGTGGAGGTGCACCCCGCGGAGCCCCCGGTGCCTGCCCCGGCTGTGTGCGCTGCTTGCCGCCACAAACCCCCCCCATCTGTTTCAGGTCCAACCCGAAAGATGCCCCCCGGCGCCAGCGCCATGGACTTCTTCCAGCTCTTCGTCCCGGACAACGTGCTCAAGAACATGGTGGTGCAGACGAACATGTACGCCAAGAAGTTCCAGGAGCGCTTCGGCAGCGACGGCGCCTGGGCCGAGGTGACGCTGACAGAGATGAAGGCGTTCCTGGGCTACATGATCTCCACCAGCATCTCCCACTGCGAGTCGGTCCTCAGCATTTGGAGTGGCGGCTTCTACAGCAACCGGAGCCTCGCCCTCGTCATGAGCCAGGCCCGCTTCGAGAAGATCCTCAAGTACTTCCACGTGGTGGCCTTCCGCTCCAGCCAGACCACGCACGGCCTCTACAAGGTCCAGCCCTTCCTCGACTCCCTGCAGAACGGCTTCGACTCTGCCTTCAGGCCTTCCCAAACCCAGGTGAGGCCTGTGTGTGGGTGCCCCGGGCCCCCTGCCCCTGGGCCCCCCACTCCCATGGCAGCCCTCACCTGGAGGGTGCTCCTGCTCTTCTCCTGCCCCCCTAGACTCACAGCTCCCCGCCACAGAGAGGTCAGGAAGCGGGGTTCTGCTCTGACCCGGTTTCCCTCCTCCTTGCCTGCATCCTCCCTCCCCTTAGTGGCGCTGGCTTTCCAGATGATGTGGTTTTCAGGCTAAGGTGAATTTTCTTCTATGAAGAAGAACCTCTAGTAGTAACTTTCCTGTGTTCTCTGAGTATGCAGTCCCCTGTTGGTGGTGACAGGGGCTGAAGCCTTGTAGGTGGCCAAGAGAAGGAGGCCAGACTCTCAACCACTCTTCAGGTATCTGGCAGTCACTCAGGTCCTGGGGTCCACGTGGCACAGGCGGGGCTTTTGGACCACGGTTTGATAGAGCCCCACAGCTAGCTGTTATGGCCCCCTTCCCAGCTTCCCTCCCTGGTTCTAGAAGGCTCTGTTTGCTCTCAGCTCCTGAGCCCCTGCCTTCTGGTGTTGACAGGTGGCCAGTACCCTTGGCTGCAGGGAGATACGAGGTTCAGAACCATCCTCAAAACTGCTCTCTACTGGTCTAGCAAACTGAGGAGGTGGCTTATTCCTGGGATGCCTCTAACCAAAACTGTACGAAGTTTTTGGCCCACTGGAGCCCAATTCCATTTGACCCGTTCAATGTGGAAACGAAAATCGACATCGTTTTTATTTGTACATTTAAAGAGCCATCGGCCCACCCACTCTTCCTTGTGCTTTTCCTTTAAGGGCCTTCTTCATAAACCTCAGATTCTTTTTGATGGTCTCCCTTTCCCTGATTCTGTATCTTGCCTTTTTCCCTGTGCAGCTAAAAATCACAGGGTTTCTGTGGGGGAAGATAGCGCCCTATTTCAGGTCTGTGGGAGCCTTTAAACAATCTCTGGAAGCATCCCCCCATGCTGTTCTGTGAATATGCTGGGCTCATTATGATTTGCAGGTGGATGCTCTTTCTGACTAGCGGAAGCTTTTCCCTCTTCTCTCTGCCTTAGCAGATGTGTACCCAGTCTCCAGGGCCCGGTGCGAGGCCCGCATTCTCATGCTGGTCCCGCTTTCCTGAATTCCCCCACTATTTATAGGACAGCTGAGTCCCATTCTTCCTTGTCCCCAGTTGTGTCTCTTACCTTCCAAACAGGAGGTGGGCTCTTTTTGGGACACAAGCCCTGCCTTACACAGGCCCCGCAGGACCAAATACAGGGCCGGGCACGTTATTTTTTTGTTTCACTGAATATTTGCTTGGTTGAAAATGAACCAAATCAGAGGCCTGCTGGCTGGATGCAAGGGGAAAAGAACAGTATTCTGACCATCCTCGGGGCCAAACCTTTGAACAGCTCCTGGAAGAGGCTGTGGGCTCGCTCCGGCTGAGTATCTCTTAAGAATCAAACAACCAGCTGCTTGGATGATTGATACTTAACAGTGTAAAGATGAGGTTGCTGAGGATCTTCTAGCTCCTCGACTAGGCCAGGCTTATCCAGGGCTATACTCCTATTTGTGGTGTGGTGAGCTGGCCTCGTGCTGCCTGCCTTCAGAAACCGCGGTGTCAGATACCTGAGACCCATGCCTAGGGCGATCACCATGCATGTGTGTGTCTGGAGCCTGGGGTAGCCTGTGGGCACAAGGCAGTGCCTGCTAGCAAAATCTGAGCTTGTGAGCCCGTCCCTTCCCAGCTTGGGCATGGGTGCCCCACAGGGGCCCAGCACATTCCCAAGCCAGCAGTGGCTGGACCGCAGTGCCCATGGGCAGTTCTGCCCTCCTCCCTTTTATGGCTCAGATGCGCAGCGAGGACCACCAAGAGCCTAGAGACACACTCGCTTTATTCTTACCCCCACGTCTTTTTGCATCCAGTTGACAAGGCTGAGGGAAGGTCCTAAGATAAGTCTCAGATTGGGGAAGGGCTCCCTCATCATGTTGGGGGTTTCTTTCCTCTTTCCTTTTTTCTTTTTTTTTTTAATAGACTTTGTATTTGATTTTTATTTTTACCTTTGTATTTGTGAAGTTATGTTTTCTTTTTGCTACCATTTTGTATCTGGTGCCCTCTGTTGGTCAGGACCCCAGCAGGAAGCAAGTCCTGTGTTCTAGACGGGCAGTTGAAGAGGATTGGATGCGGGGACCATGGACAGCCGTGGGGTCAGGGTGGGGGGACATGACTGGGCTGGTAGCGACAGTGGGAAACCCAGGTCAGCCGTGGGCCGGGGAGAGAGGGGGTGTGTGTAGGAACACGGAGGTGACGGTGCAGGCAGGCAGGGGCCTCTTCCATGTCTTGCTCCTGCCTCCAAGTTGGCCAAACAAATCCAACACTGGGCCAGGGGCCTGGGTGGTGTGGTTTATAAGAGGTTGACGTCCAGGCCGCAGTGGGGTGGGAAGGGTGGTAAGTGCATCTTGGGGGCAAACAGAATACCCGGGATACCACCCCACAGACAGGGACATGAGGCAGCAGGAAAGTAAAAGATCCCTTGGACCAGTTTTCCAGTTGGCTGATAATCACATGGAATTCTCCTCTTCTTCCATTTCCCTCCTGACTGTGGGCCCCGCTGAGCCAGCCCTGGATCAGCAGGCAGGAGCAGGGTCACCCAAAGGAGATGCACTCATGAACTGCGGTATATGATTGGTTTTGAACATGATTAGGCCTTCCTGTTAGCCGGGGGTTCCTATAAGTCCTTGTACCCCTTCCTTTGCAGATAAGCAGCTTGACCCCCGTGTGCACCGCAAAGCACCAGCCTTTCTGTGTGGAACAGGACCGTAGCCTCCTGTGAGCTTGCCCGGGAGTGGGGGCGCTTTCCTTCGGCCCCCAGCAACAGGCACATTGTGCTTGGTTCCTACACTTACTTTCTTCTCAAAGATGCTTCTGCCTCGTAGAAAAGGTTCCTGTTCTGATCCTTGATGGGAGAAGCTGGAAATTCTAAAGGTTTCCTGGTTTTCCACCTTTTCTCCTCTGTGAAAAGCCCCTGTTTAGACTCTGGATCATTCATTCAGGTAGAAGGGGATTGAACAGTGCGTTCGGTTGAGAGTGGCCATCTGCCACGCCGGAGCCTCAGGGCCCCTGTGAAGGGTCTTCACTCTGCCTGCTGAGGGCCGTTGGCACGGTTCTCCATCATGTGTGGCTGGATCGGCTCCAGGCTCCCAGGCATCGCTCTGCATCCTGCACCTTCACACACACTCCACCCTCAAAACACACGGCCCACTTGCCTCGCAAACCACACACCCCCTCTGCCCTGCCATCTCTGGAGCCTTTCTGCTCCAGCAAATGTGACCCTCTGGGATGAGTTTAGAACTTTCACAGAGCCTTCAGAAACCTGATGGTTCTCAGAGTCTAACAGTAACCCACATGGCCAGGTGTCGTGTGTGTGTCTATACACACATTTCCTCAAAACTGGGGGCAGATTCATTAGAAGAATATTTTCGGGAAGGGATTATGCAAGTAGGTAAATGGATGCTTTGTCTTTCCTCTACCATAACCACTCCACACCCCAAAATGAGCTGTCATACAGAGAAGGGGACTCAGGAAACACAGCTGGGTAACAGAGCTGCGGGCCGGCCGGCAGCCTGGAGGAGAAGGAAGTGGTTTTCTGGCATGTATAGCTTTCATGCAGTTTGCTTTTGTGAGGCCAGTGACGAGACATCAGTGTGTGGCTGATTCTGTGTAAATGTACATGGACTAGAGGTAGGTTGGCTTCCTGAAGAAGAGGGAGGGAGCGAAAACAAGTGGGCATGCCCCGCCAGGAGTCAGGACCCCTAGAGATCCCTCTACCAAGTGAGAGTTTGCACTGGGAATCTTGGGCAATGGTAATAATTATTATTGTAATTATAATAAGATAATTATAAATCATTAAAACATATACATACATTAAATATGTATTGTTTTATAAATACGTAAAATAAAAATAAAATTACTTTTTAAATTTCCATTTACTAAATACCTGCTGTATGTCAGGGCCCATGCGTATGGTTTCTTGCTTCGTCCTCCCCAAAACACTGTTGTAGATGTTACCCTTTTACTGATGGGGAGACTCAGGATCAGAGAGGTAAAGTGGCTTAGGTCACACAGCTGGTCAAAGGCAGGGACTCGATTTGAGCGCAGATGTGGTGACCCCCCCCCACCCCCCGAGCTAACGCTGCCTTCCGTGAGCATCTCTGCTGTTTCGTTCCTGGCAGGTGCTACACGAACCCCTGATTGACGAGGACCCTGTGTTCATCGCCACGTGCACGGAGCGGGAACTCCGAAAGAGGAAAAAGCGGAAATTCAGCCTCTGGGTCAGGCAGTGTTCCTCCACTGGCTTCATTATCCAGGTGAGCCCGGGGACGGGCCCAGGGAGGCCAGTCGAGGGGACTTGGCTCATTCGGGAACTGCTGAGCTGGCTCACTCACCCTTTCTCTGGGCCTTCCCCAGGAGCTGCCGCGGAGGCGGGGGCTGGGCTGGGGCTCCTCACGGGGGCTCTGGGGCAGCCACCACTGTCCCGCATGTTCTTCCTGTCCTGTCCAGCCCTTGTGGTCCAACAACAATGGTAAACACTGATCAAAGCTCAGGCCCTGACCGTGTCAGCCAGAAGCATCACCAGAAGAGCCGGTCACAAGAGGGGACTCCCATCTGTCTGAGGACAGGCTGTGTGGTGGTCCCAGAAGACCCCTCCCACCCCCGTCCCTTCATCCCGTCCTGAGGAAGCCTTCTTCAGGGGCCACCTGGTTAAATTAGCCTCCGCCAGGAGCACAGGCTCTGTTCCGCTCCAGACAGACACGGACGTGGCTTTCAGCAGAGTTGGGGAAGTGTCAGGTGTCCGGCTGCCGGGATCGGCCGGGGTGCGGCATGCACAAAAGGAGAAGCTGGGGGCTGGCCAACGCCAGAACGTGGCACCTAAGTGACAGCTCCTGGCCCCGGGCTGCTTTCTCCTGCCATGCCACCTGGGACACCCTCTTCCATCTGTCAGGCCTGCCAGCCCTGCAGTCCCAGCCGACCCCACCTCACCGCCCTCGCCCGGCTGCTGGCCCGACCCGAGGCACAGGGGTTCCGCACTCCCTTCCTCCCGGGGCCAGAGGAGGAGTCGTGGGAAGACTCAGTCGGGTATCTCCTCACCACAGTAAGGAAAGTGCACGTGCTTCAGGCAAACGTGGCTGCTAAGAAGGACCGTCCCATTCTCTCCCTGCAGGCCTGGGGGACCTTCAGCTTGGGCTGGGGCTGGTCCTCGGACATCTGCCCGTGTGGCTTGTGAACAGACGCTCCTGCGTGGGTTCTGCGTGCATGTGTCTACACCACTGCCTTCTTACTGGGAGCACTCAGTGGCCAGGAATCATGCCCACTACCTGGCAAGGCCACAGATCTCCCCCCAGGACAGGTTCTGCCCAACTTCTATAAAATCCCCATCTATAAAAAGGCTGGACGGGTACCTTGAAGTTTCCTTTTGTTTCTAGAACGCTGTGATTCTAGGAGGCTTTGCTGCCCGGTGAGGGGCTGCACTTACAAGCCAGAAGTGAGCAGCAGTCGGGCTCTGCACCGTGGCCGGGGCAACAGGGGGTTATCCTTCGGCCACAGGCTGTCCCGTGACGGGTAGAGCGAGAACGGTCCCCAGTGCCTCTCTTTGTTCCCTGGTCCAGAGGGAGGGGCCTGTGGTGGGCAGCAAGCAGGGAAGGACACCTTGCCTGTGAGGAGCCAGAGCACGGAGGGAGCCACCATTCGGCCTGGGCACGGTTCTCCTTGGTTTCACGTTTCTCTTTAGTTCCCCTGTCTTTGGTTCTCCACGTCCTGAGCCTGGTCTGATAAGTTTTGGAAGTCCGCAGCCTCGGCAGGTAGGTGGGGCGAGCAAAGCTGGGTGGAGCAGCCCCTTCCCCGGAAGAGCTTGCTCGCCTCCATCCCCCGCGTCTTCCAACAGCCTGTGCGGTCCGAGCGCCGGAGGGTGGGTGGTCCTCCTCCCCGGTGCCCACTTGGGGTGCCCGCTGAGGTTGGTGTTGGGCCGCGCAGAGTCGGCACTTCCTGCTGCTTCTGTCCCATGATCCTGGGCTGCCTCTGCCCTCCTCGTCCTGAGGGCCAGCAGGGGTCCCGGCTCCTGCCGGTTCCAGAATGAACTCAGCCAGTTTCCAGAATGGCTCTGGATCCGAGCATCCTCCCCACAGAGGGAGGGGGTGGGGTCACTAACCAGCAGGGTCCCTGCTGCTGCAAGGTCCTGTGGTTCCCCTCTTTGCAAATGCCATGTGGGGTTGTAGACACAAGAACACTGTTTTCGTTTTAGTTTGTCAAAGACATTCTTTTCCTCCATGACTTTTCAACAGAGAAGCCCAGTTGCTGAGCCTGTGGGAGACTGAGGCCAGCCTCTGGCATGAAAGGCCCTTTGCCATTCTGCTGCTTTCCCTCGGTAGCAGTCTGCCTACCCATGGCTTTCTGAGGTTGGCTGCATGTTTTGCTGCGGCCAGCAGGATGCAAGCTGGAGTGAGGCATAGAGAAATCAGAGCAGACGTGCAGGATTCTCCTTGCGCTTCTCCGCTCTGCCCACGAGAGAGTGTCCAGGCTCCATACCTGAGGTCTGAAAACCCACGAGCTTTGGGACCTTTTCCACATGCCACTGAGCTTCCGTGGTGGTTCATTACACACTGACATAAATGACCCAGGGCCTACCAGTTTGGGCCCGCAGAGCTGGCCAGACAGCTCTCTTCCAGTTATTGAGGCACAGACTGAGCTGATGTCTTGAAGGAACAGTGGATGTATAGGTGGGTTTCTAGCAGAAAACAAGGTCTTGCTTCGTCTTGGCTGTTTCATTCCGCCAAGACTCAGCTTTCGTTGGCCGGACTGCATCCTTCTGAAGCACGGTCAGGCTGAGGATTAGCTCCGTTCGAAACATTCTGGGCAAAGGGATAGTGAGGGGAAGAAGGTTCCACACTGGCCAGTCATTTTTCTGGTGGCTCAGGAAAGGTTAGTGGGAAAGATTCAGGAGCTCAGCGCAGCCAGCTCATCCTGTGCCTCAGATGTGAGGCCTTTCTCCCCACAAGGGCATCTGGGTGAGGAGGGTGAGCTAACGGCTAGACAAGAATAGTAATACTGGGGCGCCTGGGTGGCGCAGTGGGTTGAGCATCTGACTCTTGGTTTCGGCTCAGGTCGTGATCTCAGGGTCATGGGATCGAGCCCCATGTCGGGCTCCACCTTCAGCAGGGAGTCTGCTTAAGATTCTCTCTCCCTCTGCCACCCCACTTGTGTGCTCGCTCTCTCTCCCTCTCTCAAATAATTAAAATCTTTAAATAATAATAATAATAATAACGGTGATGGTTGTTTAGAAGAACTCCGGTATTTTCCAGTATTTTCCCAGGAAAGGACTGTAGGGAAGGATGTGATAGGAGGGAGGTAGAAGGAGAGATTATATGGATTCATTCTGGAAGTTAAGGGGTTCATATTGTTCATTTCTGAGAGTGCAGGAGGTGGGGGTAAAAAGTTTTCAGGAGGAAGAAGCAGTGGATGAGGCCGCTGAGCTCTGGGAGCTGCAGAGAGCAGGTGGGACCCTTGTATCGGTGGCTCTCTTCCAAACCTTCCTCCGGCAAGCTCTTACAGAGGTGCTGGCTCAGACTGCTGGACCCGGGCTCCCACTTGGCCTCCATGGAGCAGTCCTGCAGGTCCGCTTACCTTAAAAGTCCTTCCATCCGAAATGTCTATCTTGGTGTTCTGCCATGCACCAATCACTTGACCATGGAGACACCGGCCTGTGACGCTCCGGGCCATTCATGTCGCTCTGTGAAGTTAGTTACCGCCGGTAAGGCCCCAGGCCTTTTGTCTTTGACAATCTGGTCAACTCTAATAGGAATGGTGAGGAATGGATTATGTGTTGTGTATTGTGGGGGTTAAGGAAAGGCGTGGCCCTGTCCTCAAGGAGCATTATCGTTTTTATTGTTGCACAATATGCACAGCATATACAACTTACCACTTTAGCCATTTGTAAGTGTCTGTTCAGTGGCATGAAGTTTATTCACAATGTTGTGCAGCCAATACCACCATCCATTTCCAGAACTTTTTCCTCATCCCAGGCATCTGGGCGCATAGGTCTTAGCCTGGGGGATGATACACTAGCACGTAGAAAGAGTGAGTTCCCCGTGAGCAAAGGCACTTTCCACATGCACTGTGGATGCCGCTGGAGCCAGAGGTGGGGTCCCCGGCACCTTGGTTTGGTTGAGCATTCAACACTGTGCCTCCAAGCTTGTCACGCTCCCCCTGGTCAGGCTTGCCCCAGGCTCTCCAGCTGTGGGCCTGTGGACTCCCAGTTACAGATAGTTGAGTGACCAGGACAGTGGATGTGCTTTGCAAACCTGGGCCCCATCACCATCTGTCTGCATCCCATGCAGGGACAGCACGTCAGTCACTCTGTCATTGGGTGGCTCTGCAGGATGCAAGGTGCTGGAGAGTGCCTGCTCCACGTCACTCCCTTCCTGACTCGGCCTTTCTGGTTTTACCCCCTGATCTCCGCAGGGCTCAGAGGTTGTGATGATTAATTTTGTGTGTCGGTTTGGCTGGGCCACAGTACCCAGATATTTGGTCAAACAGTATTCTTGATGTGTCTGTGAAGGTGTTTTCTGGATGAGATTAACAAATCCGTAGACTTTGAGTAAAGCAGATTACTCTCCATAAGGGGTGGGCCTCATCAAATCCGTTGAAGACCTTAATAGAAAAAAAAAAACAAAAAACTCATCTACCTGGAAGAAGAGGGAACTCTGCTAGAAAAATGCCTTTGGGTTTGGATTTGACCTGCAACCTGGGTCTCTAGCCCACCAGCCTGTCCTGCTGGACTTACCAAGCCTCCATTATCATGTGAGTCTCAAAATAAATATTCATCTCTGTTAATAGATGGAAGTGATTTTATATATATATAGGTTCTATATACATATATATTTGTTACATGTCTATCTATCTATCTATATATATATATTGGTTCTACTGCAGAGGGTTTTCCTGCAGTTCACCTGGCTTAGAAGTAAGTGTTCTCATAGGAGAGACAGATGTATTTAAGCCATTCATAAATACAGTGTGACAGGTACAGCATTAGAAATGCGTGTACAGTGTTATGGGGCCATAGGCGGCTCCTGGGGGCTAAGAAAGGCTCCCCGAGGCGTACAGAATAGGGCACTCAGAAGGCGTCTGTGGCAGCAGGGGGTGGAGGGCTGGAACAGGAGCCCACGTCCCTCCCTGCAGGCCGGATGCTGAGGCGCACCCGCTGAGCCTGACACAAGCCTTTGAGCACTATACAGCTGTCCTTACTTTACACCAGGGAACACGGAAGCTCCAGAGAGTGAGTCACTTACCCCAAGATTCAAGGCTGAGAGGCTGTGGAGCAGAAACGGGAGCCAAAGGGCTGGCGGGCTCCCCGTTCTGCGGTCTCTGTGCAGCCCGCGTCCTGCTCCCCAGGGCCCTCTCAGGAAGGGAGGAAGAAATAACAACCCAGCTTGGGCATTCTCTTCTCTCAGACACGGGTGTCCAGATGGAAGGTATTTCTCTGACTCACCTTTCAAATGTCCATTTAAGGAGAATCAGGGATTGTAGTTTATTTACATCTACGGTAGAAAGTCGTCAAGGCTAATGGAGGCCCCTTTTACCCCTCCCGTGCCCACAGCCTGGCATAGACTCACGGAGGATCTTTAGGCCTTTGACTCCAGGCTTCCATAGCGGTGGAATGAGCAGGCAGGGAGTCACATAAAGGAGGCTCTGAAAATCTTGAGACATGGTCGCTCCTTGGGCTCTAAATGCTCTGTACCATATGAGACAAGAGCTAATGCCTTCTTTTTTGGTGGAACCACTGCCATTTCCCGATTCGAGACTTACGGTGTGCTCGAGTGTATAGTCTGTGTCCTGTGTCACAGGTCTGCCAAGAACTGTCCCCAGCCTCAACACACCCTCTAGTTCACACCGTTTGCACAGGGTCTCTGAGAAAGGGAGCCCGCCAAGGGGACAGACTCACCTGTCCCCTCGTGTGCAGCCTCCCTTGTGAGCTGGGGAGGACTGGAAGGAGAGATTTATACAGAAGGTGAGACTTCCAGTTTCAGGGGAACGTCCTGTCGTTGACGGGTTGGAATTCCTTAGTTTGAGACCTTAGTTCATCTTGGAAGCCTTGTGACCTTTCTGTGGGGTCAGAAGTCTCTGTAGGGACTGTTGTTCTGTCTCTACTAGGTCAGAAAGATTAAGAATCCAGTAGGAAAAATTGGCCAACAGTTTGGGTAATGTTATATTGACCCACGGTGACCCTAGAGCCCTGAGATTCTTTGAGGGAAAAAAAACCCCAAACTGGTACAGTCAAAAAGAGCAGATTTCTCCTATTTGAATGTGTTTAACTAGGCCACCTGCCTGCACAGTGTGAGACCCAGGGCTCCCAGTGAGGGCTATTGGCAGGCAGGAGAGCCCCGAGAAGGGGGTGACGGATGAGCACAGCCTTAGTGAGGGACGTACGATGCTCTGCCCCCCAAAAAGAGAGGCCTGGCAGTCTCTAGGGGTTTGAATGGCTGCCGTGTTGAGCAGGGACAGAACCATTCTGAATGCAAAGCCGTGGTTTCCTGCTCAGTGAACTGACATTCACTGGAGGTGGTCGGGCTTCAGAAGCCAGAATCCAGGATGGAAACTCCTAGGCTAAAGGACCCCCAAGTCCCACACCCTGCCCATCCCCCACCACGTCCAGGCAGAGCCCAGATGGCATCTGTGAGGGGTGCTGCCGTTGAGGTCCCTGCACCCCGTCTTGTGGGGGGACTAGCTGATCTAGAAGCATCTCTCTTCCTTTCAGCCTAATCTGTGGGGTCTCGACAGCTTCTTCTGGGGCTCAGAAAAGGGTAATTGGCATCGGCGGAGGGCCTGCTACGTGCCGGACTCCGTGCTTGGGCACTTTCTGTGCATTACTCATTTTCTCCTCACCGGAACCATGTGACGTAGGTAGTGCTCCCGCCCGTTCCACAGTGAGGAACTGAGGCACGGTGAGGTGAGCTCCCTTGCCAGGGTGTCAGCCATAAAGCCGTAGACCTGGGGTTAAATGCAGTCTTTCTGGCCCCAGGGCCCACCCTCTTAAGCACCAGACTGTTTGAGAGAATTTTCCTCACTGTAGACAAAAACCACAAATCTATTTCTTACGCAACTTGATTGTTATTTGACGTCTTAGCATCAGCTGTCACCGATCTCTCTGATTTTGAGACCTGCTTTTTATATTGAAAGAACTTGAGGAATTTGCACTGGTTTTTGTCCTTATTTGATTTTTCATCTTTTTTATATTCTAAGTGAATGAAATCTTTTGCTCCTGACCTGTCACTAACTGGATTAGCTTGAAATGCGAAGATCAGAGTGGGATTAATTAACTAGAGTGGCTTTTGCTTATGGAGTCAAAAACTGGGCAGGACGGGGCGTTTGTCCATCTATGTTTAATTGCGCACGGGGAGGACGTGAGCTTCCATCCTGGCTGGGTTGGATGGAGTTGGCTGGGGAACAAGACATCTGTCACATCATCTCTGCGTGTCCTCAAGCAAGTAGCTGAGAACTCATCTCTTCCTCAGTCCTTTGGGTGGGGTTCCTTAGCCTAGCCCTCCTCACCATGTTGGGATTCAAAGGTGACAATAAAGCACTAAGTGAGTCAGGCACCAACTGGACCAGATCGAACCCTGGCCTTCTCCCCAGGGAACTTAGACTCTACAATTGCACTGACGTGAGCAGGTGCAAAGAGCCCCCAGAATGCTAGCACCCATCCCTCCTCCGCGCCTCACCAAGATTTGAGCCCGTTCTTGCAAGGGTCAGTCGTGCTGAAGGTCCAGCTAGAGAAGAGGACAGCCTTGGCCACGGTCAAGGTAAGAGGCAACGAGAGAGAAAATTGGTGGTAGGAAGTCAGCAATCAGGTGGTGATTTGCAGACCTGGCTGGAAAATAAACCAAGGGTGGCATAAAGCAGCACTGTCCAGTAGAAGTTTCCATTTTAGCAACTACTAGCCCATGTGACTGTTGAGTACTTGACATGTAACTGGTATGACTGAGGAACTGAATTTCTCATTTTACTTAATTTTGGTTAAAGTAAAACAGCCACATGTGTGTCCAGAGGCTACACCGTGGTTGTAGAGCTTTGCTATTTTAAAAAGAAATCACCTTTACACACAGCTTTCACTTACAGACAATGGCCTTGTGAGGTACATAGAGTATAAGTGATCCTTACAAATGGGGAAACTGCGGCTCAGAGCAATTAAGTACCATGCCCCAAATCACACAAGCCAGTAAACAGCAGAGCCCTTGCCCACGGAACCCAGCGCTGTTGCCTTCCTTGTCTCCTTGTGGCAGACTCCATTCCTCTCGTGGTGAGTGAACGTTGCTTACATCTTACAGCTCTCACGAGTGGCCGCCCCCGGATGCCCCAGTGGACAGCCTCCCACGTCACCAGGAGCTCATTCTGCCTAATGTCAGGGAGCACAGACCGTGCACACGCGCCCTGCTTCCCCGCTGTGAGGATGCCACCCTCCACCTGCTTCCTGCATGACTAGTGAATAAAGGGTTCAAGCAGAGAATCACAGACCCTAATGATGAATGACTTCCCCGTCCCCAGATATGCCGTGCTCTGATAGGTGCATGACAGCAACAGGGAAACCGGACTCTCTTTTCTCTTCCAGTGGTCAAGACCAGCACCGCTGAACCAGGTTTTCCCCAAGACAGGGAGAGTGCCAAAACCCCAGTGGCAGCTTCATGCGTGCATCTTAATGAGCTCTCAATCCATCGGTTTCTGCAGCTGTCACCAGTGTTCTTTTGAGAGGGTGGGGTGGGGGAGGGGCACAGGAACTAGGCCCCACCTCTCCAGGTCTTGGGGCATCGCACAAGTGGGCTGACATAGTCCTGTGTTCCCCTGTGTTACTACTATAACCTATACTTCCTTTTTTTAAAAAGATTTTATTTATTTGACAGAGAGACACAGCGAGAGAGGGAACACAAACAGGGGGAGTGGGAGAGGGAGAAGCCCCGATGCGGGGCTCGATCCCAGGACCCTGGGATCATGACCTGAGCCGAAGGCAGACGCTTAACGACTGAGCCACCCAGGCTCCCCTATAGTCCATTTTTCCTACGATCCTTTCTGTTGTGATGTCTCTAAAATACGCAATATTAGTAGTAACGTTCTGGGGCAAAGCGTAATGCGTATTAATTTTCTTTTCTTTTTTAATCTGTATATTTTAAAGGTTAATAAATCATAGGAGCGAGAAAGCCTTTTTAAAGGAAAAGCTTGGCAATTGAACGATACATTTTTCTGCCCTAAAGACACTTGTCAAACAAGCTCGTGGCTCAGACAGTACAGTTTCGGCAGCAAATTCTGAATTCTCGGGGTGGGTGATGCCCTCTGCCTCTGCGTGCCGGTGGGACTGTTTTAGGGTAAGGGTGCTCTCTCCAGATGCATGTAAGGCGAGACAGGACTTCTGGGAGGCCTGCCAGCCAGCAGTTACATGCCTCAGGGAAGGGTGTTTCTACAGAGAGCGCCCCGCACAGAGTACGAGCGTGTGTGTGGATGTCCAGCGATGCTGCCTTTCTCCCATCATGCTCTTTAGGGCAGGCTCTCGGACCCGGACACGATTCCTGTGTGTGTCTGCAACAGCTGCGGTGACGGTGGAGTGGGGATCAGAGTCCATTGAAGGCGATGGTTTTTTCATAGAGTTATAGACTTACTCATTCAGCTCAGGAGTACTAATTGACATCTTCGACCAGCTGAAGTAATTCGATCTAAGCACACCCAGACCAGTGGGACATTGGCCCAGAGCAACCCGCAGACGAGCCGCACGTGTCAGGCTGAGCCCTTTCGTGGCCAGGTTTTGACCGCCCAGCTAACCGTTCTTCTGAGTTGTGCCCCTTGATGGGGACTTTGGAAGTTACAACTTTATATGTTACGTATTGAAATGTAGATCCTATTTCATATTCACTTTAAAAATAAGCTCACACCAGAGGGGAGGGGCTGGGGGGATAGGAGCAAGAGGTGAGGCGGATTAAAAGGAACAAACTTCCAGTTATAAAATAAGTCATGGGGATGAAAAAAGTACAGCATAGGGAATATAATCAGGAATATTGCGATAACTTTGTGTGGTGACAGATGGTGACCACACTTCTTGTGATGGTCATTACACCTGAAGTTAATACATTATTATATATGGTATGTTACATATAACACTGTAATATTATAGTATAATATATATAATTATATATTATAAGTAATTATATATAACATAAACATAATATAGTATATAATATAGATTACAATATAGTATATATTATACTATAATATTATAGTATTATATGTCAACTATACTTCAATGAAATGTTTTAAGAAATTACACCTAGCAAAAATTAACTCATGACTTTATAGCAGTGAGTGCCGCAAATTTGGGACTGGGCCTCAGTCTTCCTCCAGATCTCCTAATAGGAACGCGAAGACCTTTGCTTCCATACCTCTCCCCTGCTCCTGTGATGGAGCGGCCGAGCACCTGCTCCTTGAGAGGAGACTGGCCGGAATGTGAGGATATGCCTGTGGGCACAGACTAAGCTCTGCCACTCCAGGATGGCCGCGTAGCAGGGCTGCATGCCACTGGCTTTTGGGGAAACGTGTATCTCCCAGGGGAGCAAGAAGCTGGCCCCGACCGAGAACAGTCACCCTCTGCATGCGTGTGCTTATTAGCACAGGGTCTGTTAACAGCCACTGACTTCGATCGGGGTTGTCTTGGGAAACACATACCGCAGGTTCCAAATGCACTGACTTCGATCGGGGTTGTCTTGGGAAACACATACCGCAGGTTCCAAATGCACTGACTTCGATCGGGGTTGTCTTGGGAAACACATACCGCAGGTTCCAAATCCACCTGTGCTTGAGAATCCTGATAGGGAAGTTCTTTTGTAATTATGCATAGTCATTTTGTGATGAAATTGTATTATGTGTTGGGCATCTAAAAACATAAACATTTCAAAATATAATTCCAACGTAGAAAAATAGCCACTTGAGGACAGAGTCAACATATCTATATAAACACACACAACACCCCATTTTATAATCTCATTACTTCAGTTAGGAGGATATTATGAGCCTTTTACTATGTTATGAAATAATTTTTCTAGATCGTGATTTTTAAAAAACTGCACTGTATTCCATTATACCTACATATGATAATTTTAATCACCCTCCTTTTCACGTGAGGTAATTAGGTCGTTGCTAATTTTTTTAAAGATTTATTTATTTGAGAGAAAGAGAGCACAGGGAGGGGCAGAGGGAGAAGGAGAGAAGCAGACTCCACTAAGTGCAGAGCCCAATGCAGGGCTTGGTCTCACGATCCTGAGATCATGACCTAAGCCAAAATCAAGAGTCAGATGCTTAACTGAACCACCCAGACACCCCAGGTTGCTAATTTTTTTGCCATTATAAAAAAAACTCTGAGAAACATGTCTTATATATATGTGTGTGTGTGTACATATATATGTATATATATACATATATATGTGTGTATGTATGTATGTATATATATGGCCTTGGGTGCATTTCTGATTGTTAGCTTCGATTTAATCCCTGAAAGTGGAACTCATCAGTGAAATAGCCTCAGTGTGTTTAAGGCTTTTCATTCATACTACAGAATTTCTCTACAGAAAGAATTGTAGCAGCTGACCATTCCCAGCAGTGACGAGTGGTCTCTCACCAATATGGGGGGTTCGGGGGTAGGGAAGATGGTGCTGCTGTTGGCCCACATACATGGTACATTGAAATCCGTCTGTTTTCCGGGGACTACAGCTGACGTCATCACCACTCTGCTGGCTTTAATAAGATGGAGCAGCACTCCATCTATCAGCGATGGCGCTGGAGTTCTTCGGGTCCATAGAAGTGCTGCATTTGAAGCAATATGTGGGTAGCGGGCAGGACTCTACGACGCTCCAAAGATTGCTGTCCCTGGTACGCGCACACCTTCTCCTAGTTACTCCCCTAACGCTTTCAGGGAAAACGAAAACGTGAAAGCATTTCTGTTTCCCTTAAATTAGAAGGGAAAAAAAAACACTTTTCAAGTTGAAGAAGGTGCTTTAACATATCCTATTAATGTACTTGTCTTTGCGCCATTGCGGTTGTAAAATGCAGTTTTGGTATTGGTATGGAGGAAGAGAGTTCCCACGGAAGCAGAAGGGCCCGTGAAAGTCACAACACAGCCAGCTGTGTGATACCAGCTCGGTTCTAGAGAAGTGGGCGTTTGTACGGAGGGTGGCACGCGTCACCTTACCCTCGGCCCTGGAAGTGGGGAAGCTGCTTTTTGAGGTCTCAGTGGATGGATGGCTTCCAGCTTTGGGTGCTGGGAAGGGTTGCAGATCGCTGGTGATGCCTTGGCCGCCTCTGCCCTGGCTGAGCTGGGAAGTACCTCCCTCGCTTTCAGCGACTTGCATCGTGCTTCCCAACTTGTCTTGCGATGAGTAGAAGTGGCCAGTTCCTCGAGCGCGTCTGAGAGGTCCTCGGTTCCCTGGTCAGGCCCTCTGGTTCCATTCTGAGCGTCACCCCGGCAGGACCGTGGCAGGGCCGGGCAGCCCCTGCGTGCCACCCCACGCCCCACCCCGAGGATGTGCACACTTCCAGAATGCAAAGAGCAAGGGAGAGCACACCAGTCTGAGCAACTGAATCTAGTCTAGGAATCAAAGAGACGACATTTTGAAGGTACACCATGCTTTGAAGCCTGTTAGCCAGGCACCCGGACGATCCACCTTCCAAAGGACTTACTTTTTTTTTTTTTTAAGATTTTATTTATTTATTTGACAGCACAAGCAGGGGGCAGAAGGAGAAGCAGGCTCCCCGCTGAGCAGGGAGCCTGATTTGGGCTCGATCCCAGGACCCTGGGATCATGACCTGAGCTGAAGGCTGACGCTTGACTGACTGAGCCACCCAGGCGCCCCCAAAGGACATATTTTAGTGCTGCAAATGCAGAGGTGAGTGTCTGGCTCACCCAGTGCCCCAGCCGGGACAGCTCCCGGCAAGAAACTATCAGGAAGATGTGATCCTCTCTAGGTTATTATAAGACCCAGGAGATAATCAGTGTTTTCTTTGCTGTCAGGACTCAAGCAGGGCAGTATTGTTCTGACGTAGGATTCAGTCTGTTCGTGCCAGTCTTTCATCCCGTCACGAATGAAGGGCTGCACGTGTATGAGGGGAGGGCCTTGTCTGCTGTGCAGCTTTGTTGGGGGACCTGAGGTTGGCGCATGCGTGGCTCTGTTCTCTCTGACCCCGACACGTTTCCCTGCATCTGAAGCTCAGACCCAGCTAAACGCTAAGGGTGTGAAGGAAATCTCAAAATCTCAGCTTTGGGAGGGACCTAGGCAGCTCTCAAGCCCAGCCCTGGTTAGCTGTGCAAACCTCCCACTGGGCCTGGCCTGGAGCCTCTCTGAGCCACCCGTTCGGGGGCTCTGATGCTTGAATGGAGTGTTTTCTGGCCATTTTTATGTCGTCACCTGGGTTCTGCCTTAGAAAGATCTTAATCGTCATTTTACAAGACAGCTCTCTGGCCAAAAGAAGAGGTTCTTGGACTCCTTCTGTGTTCCTTCTCCAAGTTTAGCATCCTCACCTCTGTTATGGGCCAGATTGTGTCCCTCAAATTCATGTGTTTTAGTCCTAACCCCCAGTCCTGCGGAATGTAACTATATTTAGAGATAGGGCCTTTAAAGGGGTAACTAATTAACGTTAAAAAGATGTCATTGGGGTGGGTCTTATGTGCCTGGTGTCCTTCCAAGAAGAGGAGATTAGGACACAGACACAGAGGGACGACCATGTGAGGACACGGAGGAGATGACCATCTACAAACCAAGGAGAGAGGCTTCTGCCAGCACCTCAATCTCAGACTTCCAGCCTCCAGAACTGGGAGAAAGTGCATTTCTGTTGTTGAAGCTGTCCGGTCTGTGGTACTTTGTGATGGCTGCCCAGCAGAGTGATCCACCAGCCCACCACCCCTCTCCTAACACCTCGTAAAAAGTGGCATCTAGAAGAACTGATTATGATTGGGCCAAAGAAGAGTAGGATGGTCAGCACCCATGTTATTAACAAACCAAGATCCCATTAACTTGGCTGGTCATGATACCGAGTGACCATCTCCAAAGGCTTTCGTGTTTGTTTTCTAAAACTATTCTTGCTCAGTCACTCTTTTTGCATCCTGTACTCGATGCAGTTGTTTTTTGAACTTGGTTGCAGGATTTTACGTGTAGTCCTGTTAAACTTTGCCTGCCTTGGGCTGAGTGAGCCAGTGACCGCCCCCATGCCTCAGGGAGGCCTTTGGAAACCACGTGGGGTGTCATCACGGTTGGGCCTGAGGGGTTCCCACAACACACATCCCATTCCCTGGTAAGAACCTGGGGTTTGGGTGGAGGATTTCCTTTGGAATGACACGTAGGACAAAACTAACTGTCCCTAAGGTGGATTTCAGGATACACAGTGCCCAGTGTGGGTACGATGGGGTTTCAGGTAGGATATCTGGGAGAGGTAGATATGAATCCGAGCCGTAGGTGCAGAAACCCATGGTGGTAGCCACAAGAATTGGGCCTTGCTGAAGGAGGGAAGACAGATTCTGAGAAATGTCCTGGCTCAGCCAGAATCACAGGTGACGTGTGACAGAGGCAGAGTTTGGCTTCTCTATCCCTGTGGTTCCTTCTCTATCGAAGAAATTTCTTCTGGGAATTGAGGTAGAAAAGGCATAGAGATCCCAAAACGAAATGTCAGAGTCCTGTCGATTTATCTAAAAAGGTCTTCTGTGTCATCAAGCCATTGCCTGTGAGGCTGTAAGAAAGTAGGGTCCTCCCTGAGGACGTCTCAGGGGAGTGTTTGGGACAGGATCAGCCCTCAGAAGATGAGCTTCTTTTGGAATTAGACTTAAATTCAAGTGCTCTTCATCTGGCTCAGGAACATCAGACCCTGTATTTTGCACATGATCCAAGTCATCTGACCAAGGACGGGTATTATGGACAGGCCTGGGTCCTCCCTGGGGCCATGTTGGTTTTTCACAGCAGAGCATCATTGGCTGTCTGCATGGATAGGCCTGCACTGGGCAGTTCTGTTGTCCCCGGGGCCCCTGACAGGCACAGGCGAGCACCATTAGCTCGGAAGTGCTGACAGTAAAGACACCTAGAACATTCCACAAGAACTCTTCTCCCTGAAGGAGAATAGTAGTTCATACCATATGATAAATTCTTCATGACTCGGTCAGTTATTGGGAGGACCGCACTCTTCTTGAATCCATTCCCATTTCCTGTGATTTCCCCTTTGGTGATGTTCCTAGAAGATGTTCATGGGACAAAGAGTGTAACCATGGCTTGCTAATCCCAGCACATCCTCTTTGCTGGTCCTTAGCACCTCAGGTGAGTTTTTAATCCCTGATCCTGACTCCTCTTTTGCCCGTGTGGTGGCTTCTGTAAGGAATAAGGGCAATAGTAAATACAGATGCACTTTGTGAATTAAAAAGCTGTATTCGGGGGCACCTGGGTAGCTCAGTCGGTTAAGCGCCTGACTCTTGGTTTTGGCTCAGGTCATGATCTCAGGGTCATGGGATGGAGCCCCGTGAGGCTCTGTGCTGAGCGTGGAGCCTGGTTAAGATTCTTTCTCTCCCTTTCCCTCTGCTCTTCCCTCTCCCCCGCCCCGCCAAAAAACAACTGTATTCAAATGGAAAGTACACGGACCAGTTTATCCTTACAGGTATGGTAGTCTTAAACTTTTATTTATTGTAAACTGAAGTCCCTTCCATGCTTCCGAACTGTTTGCACTGACCTCATTCATTACTTGTAATAGTCTGACCCTTTTCTTCTCTACCTTGACATGTCCAAACCTCGAAGTCCTGGCCGGACCCACCAGCTGCCTAGGCTGCAGGGTGGCCTTGGGAGTGACCTGGGGTCTCTGCGGGCTGAGGAGGTGATGGGGTGGTAGGGGCTGCCGAACCAGTGGCTCAAGGGAGAGGTGGCTTTCCCACCCATTTTTGGCCCAGCGAGGGCAGCCTGTACTTCCCGAAGCTTTGGGCCCCAGCCTGACACTCCGTGAGCTCACGGACTCCTGTGTGTTTCTGTTCAAGATTTACGTCCACCTGAAGGAAGGCGGGGGCCCCGATGGGCTGGACGCACTGAAGAATAAGCCCCAGCTGCACAGCATGGTGGCCCGAAGTCTGTGCCGGAACGCGGCAGGCAAGAACTACATCATCTTCACGGGGCCCAGCATCACCAGCCTGACCTTGTTTGAGGAGCTGGAAAAGCAAGGTTTGTTGTGTGGCGAGCCAGTCCCAGCGTGGCCGCCGCCCCCCTGGAGAAGTGGTGGGGAGGTCTGGGGGGTGCAGGTGCGTAGCGACCAGCACGGCCCACAGACCGCTGCGGCCAGGAGGGAACACAGCGGTTTCAGCCCGCAGTGTGCCTGCCACGTACCTGGACCCTGCCGGGCACCAGAGATCTGAGGGCACGCCTGCCTCGGGCTCCCACTCTGCCCAGGGCACCTTTGTGTCCTTCCCTGTGAGACCGGGGCCATTCCAGCGGTTCTCCTGGCGTCTTTGTCCATTCGGGCCGCTCTCACAAAGTACCTCAGATTGGGCGGCTTATAAACAGCAGGTATTTATTCCTCACAGTTCTAGAGGCCCCAAGTCCAAGATCAGGACGCCAGCCCTAGAAGGGCCTCTTCCAGGTTGCAGACCTCCCATGACGTGATGGAAGCGACAGGAAGCTCTCTGGGGTCCCTTTTCTTGAGGGCACTCCTCCCATTCACGAGGGCTCCACCCCCACGACCCAGGCCCCTCCCAGAGGCCCCGCCTCCTAACAGCCTCCCCTGGGGCATGAGGCTTTCCGCGGAGGAATTTGGGGGGAACGCACACATTGGCTCTGTAGCGCCTGGATGCCGCTCCTGCGTAGGCCCGGAAGTCTGGACTCAGCCCCCACCTATGATGTGGGCGCTCAGGCTGACAAGGACATCACAGAGAATTATGTAGATTAATACAGGCTCCAGGGCAGTGGGCCTCAGAAAATTCTTAGTATCCCTGGTGCTGAGATGCTTTGTTCATCGGTTGAAAGATTGGGAAGTCTTTGCGGCTCTGGCAGAAATGGGGCTGGAGAAAAAGCTCTGGACTGAGTCAGGGAGCCCGAGAGCAGGCTGCTTATCCTTTGCTTTGTCCCACATTTTTGGGGGATTTATATCTAGTCCACTCGGGAGAAACATAAAAAGCCTGTTCCGCTATGGCAGCCACTGGAATTGCAGACCTATTGCTGAGCAACGGATCAGACATCTGGCCTTAAAATCCTCTCGAGTCATAGGGAGCCAGCACCTTCTGACCTTGACCTCCGCCACGGCAAGGATGAAGCAGCCGCTGGACTTGGTGCTCTGCTGGCCCTGCTGGGTCTTACTCCTCTGTGAGGTCCAGTCCCCGACAGGGCTCGGGGTTTACCTGTGGGGAGAACTCAGGGTGGAGAGGTCAGACTATGTGAAGAGGGGCCGTGGAAGTCAAGGTGGAGAAAAATTGGCCCTCATGTGTGTTACCAGCCACATGGGAAGAATGAGGGTGTGGTGAGAACCTGGGCTGCCATCCCTGCCTGCCTAGTCTAGTCCCAGGGTGGGTGCATGGCCATGAAGCCCTGGGGTACCTGGAACTGCCTTGGGGTGCAGATGCAGGGATGAGGGAAGCATGCACGTGGTTACAGAACGTTTCAGGTTACTGACGATAGGGTGTCAGTGTTCGGCGGACTTCAGTCTTTCCCTGAAGACCCTGGGGATGAGACCGTCCCCAGTGACTTCAGTCAAAAGGGCCGCTTCACGCCCCCTGCAGGCATCTAGACTGGAGCTGGCTGCAGGGAGAAGCAGGCTCCCCGTGGCCCGCTCAGTGGGGCAGGCCTGTGCGTGGGGAGGGCCAGGAAAGGCCTCGAGCCCAGGGTGGAATTTAGCGAGGTCTCCTTGTTCACACTGGCCTGTGCTCACAATCCCGCCTGCCCCCATGGAACCTTCTGTGCATTAAAGGCCACACTGTCGCCCCTCCCTCAAGAGGCTTTACGTTCAGAGGGAGGACGCTGTCCTGGCGCATATTGCTTGGTGATTCTTTCCTCTGCATTTAACTTACCTCCAAGGGGACGGGGGCTCCGTCCTGCACGCTGCCTCTGGGTACTGTGCACGCAAGCACAGGGCGGGGCCTGTGGCTGGTGCAGTCTTGGCCAGAGTGTTAGGGGGTCATAACTGTGGTCAGGCTTGGACAGCAGACAGACCTGTGCTTAATCCCTGCCTTGCCCTCCTAGCTGGAAGCCTGGGGGCCTCTTGGAGCTGTAGTTCTTCTTCTGTAATGTGGGTAGGATAACCTGGGTGCAGAAGTTTCCAGAAGTTTATAGAAGCAGATGGGATGAGGGGTGCACATGCTCAGCGCTGTGAGCGCTGTAACGACGAGACTCCCGTTGGTACTGCCGATTCACTGCTCATGTGATGGTCTCGTGTGTCATCTTAAAGGTACTTACAGAAGTCCTGGGAGAGATAGCACCTTTGGGATAGAAGTCCCCGAACTGTAGCAGTCTCCTCTATGGGGACTTCTAGGGGGCCCGTCTCCCAAGCGTCAGCCTCAGAACGGGGCAGTCCCGTCCTCCGCGCCGGTGTGCGCGGGCTGTCCGTGACCGTGTGGACACGGATTTGTGTCCCTCTCCCCGCAGACATTTACTGCTGTGGCCTGCTCAGCTCCAGGAAGAGTGACTGCACCGGCCTGCCCCTGTCTATGCTGACGAGCCCGGCCACCCCCCCAGCCCGGGGCCAGCACCGCATCAAGATGAAGGGGAACATGTCTCTGATCTGCTGGTACAACAAAGGGCACTTCCGCTTCCTGACCAATGCCTACTCGCCGGTGCAGCAAGGTGGGGTCCCGGGGGGACTCTGCAGCTCTGGTGTTGGGTAGTCCCCGTTCCCCAGCACTCACCACGCCACATCCGACAGGGATGGGAGGTGGGCAGGAGCTACCGGGGCCCGCAGGCTGCCAGCTCAGCGTGGCTTGCCAGCTGGGAGAGAAGCCACGGCGGCGGGCTTTGTGGGTCCCCCGGCTTGTGCGTGGCCACGGTGAGTGGCCGTGTTCGAACGGCATTTCCCCGATCACTTGATCATCTAGGAGTCTTTGAAGAATCTGTTCTGAAGGGAGGGGAAAATATCCACTGTTTTATCACTTTGGCGTCGTTCTTCGAGGTTACCCACTGGTGTTTTGGGGCGTTCAGGTGATTCTGTCATTCATCTTCCTGGGGGTTTAGAATCCATTCATAACAAAGGGATTTACTTAGTAAGGATTCTATAGTTAAAGTAGCTACAGCTGAAACACTTGTAAACTGCTGAAAAGGGAAATGGAAATGACAGTGGGGCACTTTACAGAAATATTTGCATTTACATAGTGTATTTGAAAATCCCCTGTATTCCTTTATATTAAGACATCTTTCCTCTTCTGAAGGAACTCTCTAGGGGGCTCAGTTGTGGGGGAGGAGTGTGGGGGCATGTATGTGGGTGTGTGTGTGGTGTATCTCTGTGATGTGTACGTTTGTGGGGGGGCTGCTTAATTAACGTCTGCTGTTCATTTATTCTGTCCCTCACCCCCTGCACACACACCTAAGTCACATTATGTTTCAGTGGAGATTAGAATCCAGGGACGCAAGCCTATGGGACTTAGGTGTAGAGAGCTATAGAAACCTCCAGGGCTGTGTGAAGGGCCCTTAGAGGAAATGTTTGGAATTGACCTTGCAAGCCGAAGGTGGGACTTTGAATTGGACTTCTGTACTCTCCTGATTGGGCAAGAGCATTCACGGGGAGAAAGTTCGGGAAGAGGTTGTAGGAGCTGCCTCCCACCAAATTGTGCATAACAAATTATAAATTATGCAATACGATTTAAGATGACAAAACCTTAAAGCCCCAATCTCAAGGTTTGAGAGCCTTAAATCCGTCACCAAGGGAACCAGCAAAGAGGATATTGATGGGGAAGAAGAAAAAAATTGGTAGGCTTGATCTTTAAATATGCCAAAATTTAGCGTTTGTGTTTCTTTCAGTTGTAGTTTCCATTTCTAAAGTACTCTAAATCACAAAATCCTGGGCGCCTGGGTGACTCAGTCGGTGAAGCATCTGCCTTGGGCTCGGGACAGGATCCCAGGGTCCTGGAATCGAGCCTGACATTGGGCTCCCTGCTCAGTGAGGAGCCTCCTTCTCCCCTCCCCTCTGCCCCTTACCCTGGCTCATGCTCTCTCTCTCATGCTCTCTCAAATAAATAAATTTAAAAAAAAAATCACAAATTCCCAAATTTTAGACTCCCTTAAAATTCCCAGAAAGTATGCCTCAGCCCCTCTGGCAGCACCCCTAGGGTGGGTGGCCCAGACACCCATGAACCAGGCCTGCTTGGGAGCAGAAGCACCCTGAGGCAGGGAGGCGGTGTGGAGAGCCCAGGCTGGCCCCCCTCTCCTCCCCATGGGGGAATTCCTTTCACTAGTCCACATCTTAGGGTGTTTGGTTTTGTCTGTTTTTTTTTTTTTTAATGAAGGGAGATATTTTTCCTTTCAATGTACTTTCATTTTTTAAAATGTCGTAATTTTTCTGCACCCTCATTAATGATCCATTTTTTATATGAATAATGTAGTGAATATTTCCATACATTTGGGAACATCTTTGATCATTTCCTCAAAATCTGAGAGTAGAGTAGCTGGCCCAGAGGGTCTGAACATTTTGAAGGCTTTTGATGACATGTTGTCGAAAGACCGTTCTTAACACTGTGACGGGCTATGAGAGGACCCATACTCCTCCTGCGTTTACCAACACGTTTTTTCCCCTAAATTTGTCAATCTGGGGGGTGAAAATGCTACAGAATTTTAAATCTAAATTGCATGACTACTGGGGAGGTTGCGCATCTCTTTGTGAATTTGTTGGCCAATTTTCAGTGATTTCTTCGTGTTCTCTTCAGTTTGTCCTTTGAGATGCTTGTCTTGTTGAAAGCAAATTTTATGTGTATAATAGGCAAGTGTTTTTCTGGATTTGTTTTACTTTTGCTTTTATTTATGATTAGTATTTTTAAACCTAAAATTGTTTTTCCTTCTGCACGGGCAGATCTGTTGGTCACATTCTTTGTTCTTACAAGAGCTTTGGAAGTCCCTGCTTTGTGCCAAGGCTGAATGAGTGTAAGATCACCTGCTTGTCATATAGTGTGATTTTGTGCTCTTTACAGTAACCCTCTGGCATCAGTTGGGTTTTTACTTTTTTTTTTTTTTTTTTTTTTAATTAAGTGGCAAGGGTTGGCTGACCAAGCAGGCCTGCCTCTGTGCCTGAACCATTTATAGAAAAACTCTTTTTCTACTTTTTAAAAATATCACCCAGAGGATGAAGTCTCAAATATTGTAAAGACTGCCTTTCAGCTTTAGACTCTCTCGTGCTATGATCATATATATATATATATATACACACACTCTTCTAAAAGTTGAGTAGAATTTCCAATTTTAGTAAATATATAACTGGTTAGGAACATTTTAGGAATCGGTTTATTATTTCTTCTGGATTCTAAGGAAAAATGTCCCTTCTTTCAGAGAGCGTGAGCATGTGCACAGGCTTCTTAAAAGTCACATTTCCAGGGATATCCGTATGGAGAACCCAACCCTTCTGCTTTCCTTCTGAAATCCGTTTTGGATCTGTCCTCTCCCTACCAGGGTCCTGGCCCACCTGGGGTTCAGGCTCCATGAGACCGATGCACACACACAATGCGGGTGTAGGACTGAGTCAGGGCTTGACTCATTCAGCCTCACGGAGTGGCAGAACGAACGTCAGCCACGCCACGAATAGCCTTGGGAGGCGGTGGACGGGGCTGCCACCGCGCGTGAGCACACGTGTTTCTCCCACCCAGTCTGCTCGATCTTGTGGTGCCGCAGAGGTATCTCGTGTGTGCACGGAGATTCCACACAGCTGCGAATGCGCAGGGTTCGCCCAGGGCACCTTTGGGCCGCATACAGGTGACGTCAGCAACACCAGTAAATATCAGCTTCTTGTCAACCTGTCCCATGTCCAAGCTTGTTGGTCCTCAGAAAAGGATATTACGGGACATTTCTAGCTGGAATAGTATCTCAAAATCCAAAATATCACCAGGGACGAGGGTGATTTATAAAATGGGGGAAATGCTCAAGCAGATGAGCGCAGACCTGGGGTTTGAAGCCTGAGATTTCCAGCAGAAAGCCTCGTAAGTTGACAACTATGAGGAGGATGAGGAGGGAATGAAGGGCTGGAGCAGGTTCCCTCTGGCATTCAAGGAACTATGGCCCCGGCGGTCACCCAGGAGGCCGGAGCTGCAGGCTGTGGGAGCTCCAGGGACGAGGTCGACCCCGAGCCCCTTGGCGCGTGAGCCCGACTCCCTGGAAAGCTGGGTGACTCAGAGCGAGTCACCCTCCACATCTGGGGAAGAACGGAGGGGACTCTGTTCCTGTATAGGGATGATCTGATGCGCCCATATCCATGTGCACTCCGTGGAGCCCTATGGGGCCCGAGCCTCTTTAGACTCAGAGGAAGCTGTAATTTCGGACAAATGAAAACGGAGCTGGGAAACCTGCCCAGGCCTGGGCTCATGTGTGAGACTAGGATGCTTCCCTGATCGGTCTTGGGCTGGGGTGGGGTGGCTGAGGTAAGGGACCAGGAACAGGCATGCTCAGGGGCACCGTTGGAGAGGGACAGCCCTCCTTGGAGGCTGCAGGACATGCCCACCCCGCCTGCGTGGCTGGATCACCAGACAATAGAGCATCTCCATGCAGAGTCCCAGAACCCTCTGGAGAGGAGGAAGCCCCCAGCCTGGGCCTCAAGGCCTTCTGACCCTCCAAGAGCTTTAGGAAATGCATTGCCTGGGCCCCACGCCAGGCCTCCCGAGACCACATCTCTAGGGGTGGGGCCCTGCCAACCTCAAGTTCTCCGGGGACTTCTTGGTGTGAAAAACCAGTATCTGGGGGCATGGCTGGGGGACAGGGACCAGAAGAAACAAAGATCCCAGCTCAGGGCTCAGTCTGTGCAAATGGATCCCTACACTCCTGTCTCCTGCAGGTCCCTTGGTGAGCGGGCAGGAAACACGCTAGGTGAAGCCCCTTATGCCTGCAGGGGACACCCCTCTTGTACTTCCACCATATCCATTCAAGTAGCACGAAAACTTCGCACTCCTTTAGACTGATCCCTTTTGAAAAACACACTCCAAAAAACAGTGTTGTTCTCATAATCACATGATGCTGTGGGGGGAGGCTGGTCAAAGGAGATGGTAGCAAATCCCAGCCAAACCTGAGCGCACATGGCTCCTCGGACAAAAGCGTTCTTCCACGTCTTCCGCGTCATGTCTGTGGAGGGCAGCTGTGGGCCTGTGGGGCGGGTCTTGGAAACGAGGTGGTCCTGCGGCGGTTTGGGCGGCAGGGTGAGGAGGGCTAACTGATCTCTTTCTGCTCCTCGCACCCCGATCAGTGGGCAGTACCCCTGGACACCTTCCCATTTGCATTTAGTAGAGCAAAGGCATTTGAAGGCCTGGGGTTGGGGTGGGGGGCAGAGTTTCCAGGAGCGGCAGGATGCAAAAGGCATTTTCCCTCCCTTAGTCCACAGGGCCCCCCAGAAGTTCTGGGATGCATGGAAGGAGGAACCTGGGGCTTGTTGGGTGGGGGGCTCCTAGTTCTTCTGGATCTGTAACTCCGCCCTTCTGCAGTGATGGAGGCAGGCAGAGGAGGCAGAAAGGACTCGAGCGCTCCCTGACCTCGGCAGCCTTCGTGTGCGGAGGGAGGAGGTGGGGAGAGTGAGTCCTGCATCTCCCCTTTGCTCTCTGAAGGCCCTGCCAGGTGCGGCGCCCTCCCCGGTGTCACTTAAAGCCACCTTTGGGCCCGCCATCACCCCGCGTGCCCGCAGCACCCCTACGCACTCACCTAACTTTATGTTCTCAAGTCCTCAGAAGCTTTTAGGGACTGGTGTCCATCTTCTCTCCCTCGCCTTCCCCCCTTCCCCCTTGGGTCCCAGTTGCATGGCAGCACGGCCAGGCAGGGTGGAGCTAGGACCTTCGTCAGCGGGCGTGTGCAGGAGACGGATCGGGAGGGGGTGTGAGCTTCTCTCTCCTCCGCAGGAGTGATCATCAAGAGGAAGAGTGGGGAGATCCCCTGCCCCTTGGCCGTGGAGGCGTTTGCTGCCCACCTTAGCTACATCTGCAAGTACGATGACAAGTACAGCAAGTGAGTGAACAGGCGGCTCATAGCCACGGGAAGGCTCCTGTGGTCTCGCGGGCATGGAATAGAGGTTGCTGGGTGCTCAGGAGCCCCCCAGCTTCAGAATGAACGGAACAAGCCCCTGGGAGACAAAATCCTGAGCCCCCATCCTGGCCTTCTGGGCTCGCCCGTGCAGCCCCCTCCCGTCCGGGCGCCCTGCCTCCTCCCCCGCCACCCTTGCCCTGAGGTGCCCTTCCTTCCACTCACTCGGGTCTAGCCTGCACCCTCCGTCCCCCGGCTGGACTGCCCTCCGCCCGTCCCTCACAGCTGCGGCCCTGCCTGGTTTCCAGCGCAGGTTACATAATTCTTTCCACTCTGGATGCCCGGAGCAGGTGCACACCCCCAGCGCCGTAACAGGAACTCAAGAAGCGATTGCTGGTGAACCTGAGTGTGACTATTAATTGCCAGGGTCAAGCCTCACAACCTAGAACAAAGTTGGAGTAACCCCAAAGACAGGTGGGCGTTTACTCAGCTCGCTTGGAGGGGAATCTGCTGGACTTCATGGCAAAGAGAGAAAACCGAGGACCCAGTTCTCCCTGGAAAACTGAGCCTAGGTTTGGAGGGGAGCCCCACTCCATTGGGAGTCCTTGAGCAAATGTTTATTGCACACCAAGTGTGTGCTCAGCACCTGCTGATTCCATGCGGTTACTACAAAGAAATCCGCATTGATTTAATAGACACGTTCAGGACCGCTCTGGGCTGCTGGTGGTGAGGATACTGACCCTCAAACACTCCTCAGTCCGGTGCAGAGACAAAGATGTGATGGAGGACACAGTGCAGGGATGAGTCCTAAGTTGGGCTGGCCCTGGAGGGGCCTCCCTGAGGTGACATCCGTCCTGGACCTGAAGGGAAGGCGGGGGTGGCAAAGAGACGTGCACTCGGGAGGAGGGGACACATTGCAGACGCCTGCAGCTGAGGGTGAACTTGCCCTTGGGACGTGGAGGCAGTTCAGTGTGCCCGGGACACGGCGTCCGAGGAGGGTGCTGGGCAAAGCTCGGGTTGGAGCTTCTGAGCCTCGCCATGGAAGGCCTGGCTCCCCGTTCCGGCATCTCCTCCAGCGACTCCACTCCCACCCAGTCCTCTGATAGGGATGGTTTTCATCTTAGTCCCAGGTCAAGTTCAGTGTGACAGGGCCTCAGCGGGAGCCGGCCCCCGGCCTGCCTCCCACCCCCGCAGCTCCTCGGTAGCAGCACTGGCCATGATGAGGCCCTTTGGGACCATCCCCCCCTGACACGGGCGCCCGTGCACCCCTGGGGTCAGCCTCTCTTATCCCTCTGTCCTTGTAGGTATTTCATTTCTCATAAACCGAACAAGACCTGGCAGCAGGTGTTCTGGTTCGCCATCAGCATCGCCATCAACAACGCCTACATCCTCTACAAGATGTCCGACGCCTACCACGTGAAGAGGTACAGCCGGGCGCAGTTCGGCGAGAGACTGGTGCGGGAGCTGCTGGGCCTGGAGGAGGCCTCGCCAGCCCACTGATGAGGCCGCGGCCGGGCTCAGGTGAGGACCAGGTCCGGGAGGCCGGAGGAGGGGGAGAGCCTGCCGTTCTGACCTGCCCAGCCAGAGCCCTGGGCGCCCCCGGGGGGGAGGGGGTGGGCCCGGAGGGGTGCCCCCGGCCTCCGCAGGGCCCAGGGTGGGCCTGGTCAAACGACAGCTGCTCTCCCGGTTCCCCTTCAAAGAAGAGCACGTCCTCCCTCCAGAAGCCGCCCACCCGGTGCCGGGACGGGCGCCGCACCCAGACTCTACATGCGGCCCGGGCGCTGCCGGTGGCCTTTGCCCGGCGGGGCGCTGCATCCTCGGGACACCCGTGGAGCTCACCTCGGCACGGGGGACCCGGGAAGGCTGTCGCCACCAGAGGCGCCGGGGACAGGATGAGCCGTAGCGTGTTCTGCTAGAAGGGCCTGCTCTGTGAGGGTGTAAAGACGTGTGTGACCTGGTTCCCCCTCATGCCGTGTCTGCAGGTGACCGGAAGCGAGCGCTGAGGCGGTCGGGCGTGTGCGGGAGACCAGAGCGTTCTCTGGCACTTGCCTCGTGCAAGCCGCTTAGAGCGGGTCTCCTAGGACAAGAAACACAAGCTGGGCCATGAAAATGCAGGGATGCAGTGGGGGGAGCGGTTGCCCGTTCTGATTAATAAATGAGGCGTCCCTACTCATTTCATTTCTCTAGCTGGTGGCCCGGGGGGGGCGGGGGGAGGGGAAATGCCAACAGAACCGCAGTGATGTGTGATGCTATTTTTTATTTTTAAATATATCTTCAGGTTATTTTCTTACTGTTGCTTAAGATCTTCTGTGAAAGGAAAATACCCCCCTTCTTTTCCACCCCCTCTCCCCCCACCCCAGCCGTGACTCCTTGCATGAGCACAGTTCGGCATCCCAGGCCCTGTGACTGTACTGGGGCCAGAGGGGGCAGCTGGCTTCCTGAACGGACGTGGTTCCACTCCATCAAGGATCCCGGGGCGGGTGGGGGGGTCTGTGGGCCTTACGCTTTGTCACAGACGTTGCCATTGGCAGAATTCCTTGTTTCGAAAACATGTAGCATTGCTGAAGCAAACAACAAAAGGACGCTTGCTCCCCCACCCCGGCCTCGGCCCCGTGTGCGGTGACCTGGTGGTGTCCACTCCTGTCTGCCCTCGGGGGCCTGTGGCCGGCACACCCGAGCCCTGTGATGGGCCGGGGCCCCCAGCTCCGTCGGGTGTGATGTCCCGCAGGGCCGGGGGCTCCCTCACCTGGGGACCGAGAGCTGCACGTCCGGCAGCCTGCAGCAAGGGCTCCGCTGACTTCCCACAGCCTCCGGGGCTCCTTGGGAACCCCGGTCCGCGTGTCTCCGGGGGAGGCCTCAGCCCGGCTCGCCCACTGGCCTGACCATCCCCCACAGACGAGAAACAGTGACTTCTGGAGTTACGTGATCCCCCTGCACCCCAATTTATGTAGCCCCCTCATTTTTTACAAATGCAAAATCTATTCTACTCAGGCTTTGGGACTTTCTTCCTTGTTCATACTCCGTTGATTCCATGTGTCGCTGGCAGCATGCTCCCCAGCTCCATGTCATTTCCGCATCCTAGGTTCATGAGGACCCCCCGCGCCCTGTGGTTTGAATTCGATGCCACGGATTGTAGGCCACATTTTCAATTGTGTTTCAGAACACCTTCGCCGTATCCTTTAATTGGATTGAAAGCACTTTTACCACATGGAGAAATATATTTTTAATTTGTGACGCTTTTCTACGAGGTCCACTCTTTCTGAGTCTAATGTGTTTCCAACACTTGGGGAGACTCTGATGAAAGCTGATGAATTTTCTTTTCTGTCCAAATAAGTAAAGGAAAAAATAAAAGTCTATTTAGATGCTGATCCTTTGTTAACATGTGGGTTTCTTTCCAATGTTAGGGAAAAAGTATGGGCTACTCTTTTAAGACTTGACTTCTCGTTCTATCACCTAGTGTGTGTGATCTGGGACTGTTTTTAGTATCCTGTACCCTTGAGCAGTTTGAAAAAGAAATTCAGTTAAGTCTTTTTTTTTTTTTAAGATTTTATTTATTTAGGGGCGACTGGGTGGCTCAGTCAGTGAAGCATCTGCCTTTGGCTCAAGTCATGATCCCAGGGTCCTGGGATCGAGCCCCACATCGGGCTCCTGCTCAGAGGGGAGTCTGCTTCTCCCTCTCTCTCTACCTCTCCAACCCCTCTCATGCTCTTTCTCTCTCTCCCTCTCAAATAAATAAATCTTCCAAAAACTTTTTATTTATTTATTTGACAGAGAGAAAGCGCACAGCCGGCCCTGTGAGTACAGCTGTATTCTAGGAGCCTGTGCGGGAGAAAGTCCCCACCTGCCTGCCGAACGGGATTCCTCCTTGTTTCTTCTAGTCAGCATTGTCATCCACATCCACCCAGAGGGGCACCGTTGGGACGGTGGGTGGGTGACTCTGTGTTACCAAGTAATTAGAGGGGGGACTTACACCATTTCGGTGCTCTAGGTTTTAAGTGGTAGCCGCTTGTTTTCAGATGAATGCTCGAAGCAGACAGCAACTTCTAGTGGAGCCCCTACAGGGTTGGGAAGAGTTTCTGTCCTTCCAGAAGGAGGAAAAAGTGACGTGGAGTACTTATTAGGAAAACCTGCAACTAGGGGGACCTCGCCCCACCAATGTGAGTCTGAGAGCCTTGGGGAATGGCTCCAGTTAAAATCCACCTGGCTCCAGCATCCCCGTGGGTTTGAAGGCCTCAGCTTGACTCTGGATTGGCTGCTTTAGTAGCTGGTCCCTGCTGGTGCCAGGGGAAGGAAGTGCTGTCACCAGAGGGGGGGCTGGCACAGCCCCCGCAAAGGCCGGGAGGCAGGTGGGCACCTGTGCATCCCTGGCCGGGGAGACCTACCTGGGGCCTGCCTCGGCGGCGCACGCTCCCCTAGGGGATCGTTTTGCTGCAGGGCCTCAAAAACAGAATAAGGAGCTTCCTGATCCTTGTGGAAAATAAAACAAAAGCCTAGAAGCTTCTCCAAAGAAAAGCTTTCTTAGACCAGATGCCCTGAGCTTCATGTGGTTTAGGCCCCAGTCCTAGGACTGCGGCGATATTCAGAATTAGGTAAGAGAAGCCTTCAGAGAAGGGAACGTGGGTGAGCTTCTGTTTCTATTTGCCGCCTTCCTGATCAGTTTCTTTATTTCATTCACATTGTCTCTTCTCCCCACACTTCTGCTGCCCCCAAAGCCTCAGTTTTGAACAAGGTCAATGGACTGTGGTCAATGGAACATTATAATACTAAGGCCATATTTCAAAACTCAGGTGAGTTACATCGGAAAACCTTGGTGTCTGGATCATTCTGGGCAAAGACATCTGGTTTCTTGGCTCCATCAGACAAGGCCCAGCCACCAGAATCAAATGAACTCTACGGTTGTTGCAGAGAAGATCACAGATGCCAGGACAGGGGCTGGGAGGCTCGGGTCATCATGCATGGCCGTGCAGTGCCATTGTCCTCAGGAACCTGGCCTCAGCATCGGGCAGTGAGGGAGGCGGGCAGACCCACCCACGAGGTGGAGGTGGCAGTTGGCTTTGCAGCCCATGCCTCCTCTGAAATTTGGGGCACTTACCCTGGCAGGCACGAGACACCTTGGCATAGGGATGGCATATTCCAGAAAAGACACCAGATATGGCTTTGGCATATTCCAGAAAGGACAGAATCAGCCTCCTCAGAATGCTGGAGCCAGACTGTATCTGACCAAAAAGTGCCAATTTGTCATGCAGCCAATTATATGTAAGTGTCTTTGGAAAACACTTGCCCCAAGAGCCAATTATACATGAGTGTTTCTGGAAAGCATGGCACCACGTGTGAACAACAAGTTAAAAAGTGGTCCTAGTTCTCCCAGAAGTCATAACCCAGCAGAAAGAAAGTTTCTTACAAATACCAACAGGCAGTTACAAAATTTTTATTCCTTCCATTCCCCCTGTGGCTTATACTTGGTTCTATTTTCTCCAAGGAAATAGGGTACTGACCTCTTTCTCCAGCCTGACAACTGGTGTGAGGGTTTGCTTGTCCCCAGTTAACTTCTAAAATGTCCCACCTCATTCAATAAGAAAGGGTCACGACTTCAACAAAAGTAGTGGTAGAAAAAAATCATTCACTGGGAAGATGAGATTTTAGCTCTTAGCTCTTTCCCTAGCCTTGGCGGTCTTTCTAAAATGCATCTGTTCCTCAAAAAATTAAAACCAGTACTACCAGGGGTGCCTGGGTGGCTCCATTAGTAGAGCATGCGGCTCTTGATCTCAGGGTCGTGAGTTCAAGTCCTATGTTGGGCATAGAGATTAAAAGAAAATTGTACTACCGTATGATCTAGCAATTCCACTTCTGGGTATTTATCCGAAGAAAATGAAAACACTAATTTGAAAAGGTATGTGTAGTCCCATGTTCACTGCAGCATGATTTACAACAGCCAAGACATGGAAGCAACCTAAGTGTCCATCGATGAATGAGTAGATAAAATATTATATAGCCTTTAAGAAGAATGAAATCCTGCCATTTGTGACAACATGGATGGACCTTGAGGGAATTATGCTAAGTGAAATAAGAGAAAAATACTGGGGGTGCGTGGGTGGCTCAGTTGGTTAAGTGTCTGCCTTCAGCTTAGGTCGTGATCCTGGGGTCCTGGGATCGAGCCCCGCGTCGGGCTTCCTGCTCGATGGGGGACCTGCTTCTGCCTCTCCCACTGCTACTCCCCCTGCTTGCTCTCTCTCTTTCAAATAATAAATAAAAATAAATTTTAAAAAAGAAAAATACTGTATGATCTCTCTTATATGTGGAACCCAGAAAAAAAAATACATATATATATATATGTAAATTAAGCTCATAGATCTAGAGAACAGCTTTGTAGTTGCCAGAGATAGGGGACGGGATATGGGAGAAATGAGTGAACTGCTTCTTTCTTTTTTTTTTTTAAGATTTTATTTATTTGACAGAGACACAGCAAGAGAGGGAACACAAGCAGGGGGAGTGAGAGAGGGAGAAGCACGCTCCCCGCCGAGCAAGGAGCCTGATGCTGGGCTCGATCCCAGGACCCTGGGACCATGACCTGAGCCGCAGGCAGATGCTTAACGACTGAGCCACCCAGGTGCCCCACTTTTTTTTTTTTTTAGTTAGATTGATACCAAAAAAATAAAAATGCACTGAGTTTCATAATTGAGAGCTTTCTCCCAGTGAATAGAATGTAGAAGGAATGAACAAAAGAAGGAAGCAGGGTATGTGGTTTCTGCTATTTCAATAGATAAGAAAGAACAGAATGGTTGCATACATTTTTTAAGTGTAAATTTAAGATCTGGAGTTCTGGGATTGTTTCATTGAGGCATTTTGGAGTCACTTCCATCCATTTCAACGTAATGCCATACATAGCTTATTGTGGCTCTTTACAGTGTGTCTTACCAGTACTTACCAGTAGAAGTATGGTGTCCAAAGTGGGACAAGTGCTGTACTCGATCCTGTGCCAGACCAGCCATGAGTCCAGGCCTGGCCACCATCCTGCAAGAAGAGACGACCAGTTAGGAGGTCCTGGAGTCGGGGACAGTGGGTCCCCATAGAAACAAGATGGTAGGGGCAGTTGGGAAAACGGGGTGTCTAAGTTGGGTGGTGAAGCACTGACTGAGGAGGGAACGTGGCATTTGTCTCCAGACCCCCTAGTCCCCTTTTCCATGTGGTGCATGTCACCAGAAGTCAGGCTTCAGCTCCGTGGGGAGAGCGATTTCCAGCATCTAGAGCTGCCCAACACTGGGACAGGACTCCAGAGAAAGCAGGGACCCCTCTGCCCGTTGCTGAATGTCTTCCACCGGAGGTAGCTCACGACATCGGAAGGTCCCAGAGGGCGTTCTGTGGGCAGGAGGTGGCCTTGAAGCCAAGCCCTGACTCCCGGCTCCCGGGCGGAGGCTGTTGGTGATGAAGAAGGAACCCAAGTATGAAGACGATGGCCTCTCTCCGGAGGATGCCCCCAGCTCCGAGCTGCTCGCCTTCCTTCTTCCTCTTCCTCAAATGGAGGTTCCCACTTCCTCCCAGTTCAGGGATAGCTGCCATCAGCAACAGCAAACTCCGTGTCAAGGAATCTGGAAAGATTGAGATTTTATTTGAAAATTTCTTTGCACCATTATCTTGCTTTTCCTTACAGTTTTCCATGAAGAATCTTCAGGAGCAAAACTTTAATCTTATCATGAACCACACCTATGTAGCCCTCAGGGGATCTCACACAACTACACCCCATCCCTTTGGTGAAGATAAAGCCTACCCTTCTGTCAAGATTTTGATTTCACACTAAGACACACTTGCAATAAATTTTTACAAACTTTGCATATCATGAGCTAAATTCTGAATTCTAAAACATGAAGTATGGCATATACATACACACACACACATACATACATATATACGTGATTTAATTCCAATATCTCACGTGATTTTTATTTCTTCAGCAAAATTTGTCTACAGTCAGCAACTTTGAAATACAATCAGATATATTGCATTTGCTTCTCTGGTGGTTTCTTCTGGGGGAGGGAGGATATGATGAAGGAAATTCATGAAAAGCATCATGAATAATAGCAGAAGTCGGACAAAGCCTGGCGAACCCACCCTACAGATTCTCCCAAAGATAAAGAGGGATGGCAGGCCAGGGGGCCCCAAGGGCCACAGGCAGGTCCGGGGACACCTGAGCCTTCTCAACTCTGCTGCTGATCCTGGGGAAAGTCAGGGGGGTTCCCATGGGGGCCCTCCTCTATCTCCCCCTCCCATCTGGTTCATGTTGGGGGTGGGGGGGCAGGTGGGATCAAAGGGTCTCCACCTCAGCTGCTGCCATCCCCACTGCCTGTCATCCTCCCCCTTTTCAGAAGCTTCTGGAATTGGAAGCATGAAACGGGTGAGCATCAGAAGGTAGGTCCTTGTGAGCAAAGTGGGAGATGCAAGGAAAAATGCTTATGATTGAGAGCTAAGATGTGTGGGGGCATCAAAAAAGCAAAGGGGCCACCCGTGACTTTGGCTTTGGTGGTAGTATCCTAAAAGACCAGAAGGTGGGAATTGTTGTCATTAACATAGAAAATCTTAAATGTATAGCGAAATGTCAGATCCCACTTTCCAGGGTTCTTTTTACACTTCATTACAGAAAAATAAAAAGATTTGGAGAAGTGGGCGCTTTTCAACTTAAAATCAGAATTAAAACACCACAGCACGTACTGGCAATGTTTTAAGTTCTTCTGTAAGCCAAAAATAATTTTCTTTTTAAAATTATTATTAATTTCAGAGTGGAGTTCGGTGATTCATCAGTTGCATATAACACCCAGTGCTCATTACGTCACGTGCCCTCCCTAATGCCCCCCCGCAGTGACCCCATCGCCCGCCCCCTCCAGCAACCCTCAGTTTGTTTCCTAGAGTCAAGAGTTTATGGTTTGCTTCCCTCTCTGATTTTTCCAAAAATAATTTTCAAACACCCCTCTAAAATTTTAAAGATTTCAGATCTTTGCTTGCCCAACTTTTTGATGAATTGATTTTTACTTCACTGTGTGCTGTTGAGCCTTGAGGTGATCATTTTCTATAGTTGGTGACTTCCCTCCACCACCATCTTTCCATCTCTTCCCTCCATTTTTCCTTTCTACATCTCTCTGCCTCTGACTCCCCTCTCTGCCTGTAAATGTCTCCCCTTCTCTTTTTTTCCCTCCCTTTCTCCCACCTTCCTCTGCCCTCCCCTCTCCTCTCGCCCCGTCCCTCCCCTCCTCCCTTTTCCCTACAGAACTTTGGTGAGCCCCGGAGTCATTCCCTGACTTTCCTCTCAATGCGGAGGTGACAGTCTGGGGTATTCCTCCTGGTATCTGGGTTCTTCCTTTCTGTTCTCCAGCATCCTGGTTCTCAAGTCTCCCTGCCCCACGGGGACACTTATCTCCTCTCAAGGAGGGGTGGGGGATGTGGATCCTTTGTATCAAAGACATCACAAGGGCAGAGGCACCAGAGAAAGAGGGGAGACTCTTCAACAAGGAGACAGAAGACCCTTTAGAGCCAGGAATGGATGACAAGATTTATTTTACTGACCCTCGGGGCCCAGCCTTCCATGCCATCCCTTGGGGCTCATGGGAATACTCAGAAAATCCAACAGCTGCTTTCTGGTTTGAGAGAGGGGACAGCAGAGGAAAGTGGACCAAAGGTCATTTATTAAAGAAACTTTTATTGAGCTCTTCTAAACCACTAGATACCAGGGATGAACAAGAACAGTCTTTTCTATCAAGGACTGCCAGGTAGTGCGAGACACACAAATACCTCACGTCACCAGAGTAACAATAGTATATGAAAAAAAAGTAAGCCAGGAACAATGACCATATTTTCTCACCGAGAAGTGGGGATGCACTGGCTGAACCACATTCTGTCACTGGGGCAGAATGTTTTTAAAGGAAGTGTTAGGAGATCTGTTTGTGCCATAGAGAGGTCAAGTGTGAATGTGACTTCACAAAACGAATGTGCTGTGGGATTTGCCACTGGAAGAGTCTTGGGCCAATAGGTGCAAGCCCAACAATTGTGCCCCAGTTTAATCACCACAATGCTACGGGGCCAGAGGGTGTGAGGTCCATCATGTTAAAATTTGTGCCTAAAGGAGAAACGATCAATCTGGAGGGAGGAACCTGCTCCTGAAGAAGTCAAAGACAATTGAACACACGATGCTCTGCACCAGGCACACCCTGATGAGGGGACAGGGGCTGACTGACCCCCATGCCCCTCTCCCCAGTCCCAGGAACTAAAAGATGTAGTAAGACTTGTTGTTGGGACGCCCTCGCCTGGCTGCCCCAGCCCTTAGCAGCAACCTGACCTTGTGGTAGCAGTCACTTTCTGGCCACATCTACCATCCACCAGAACAAAAAGTCTAGCAACCATGAGTAATCAAACCCCAAAATCGAGACCCATGACCTGCAAGATAAGTATATTCGTGGAGGTAACAGGATGACATCCAGAAGGACTGTTGCCCGGCTGTAGACTGTAGAAGGGCGGGAAGAATGAGAAGATGTAGTCTGCTTTGTCTGAGTTCAACAGCGTTACAATGACAAAAGGGAAATATTTAACCACCTGGTCTGACCTTGGCTCAATCATCTTCCAAACCAAATTTTTGGTCCACCCCCTGCCTTCCCGGAATGTGTCCACCTCCTCTGGGATGACGCCTTTCCCATGTCTGCCCAGCTGGGGGCAGCAGAGTACACCTTATGAGCCGCAAACGGGGTGCAAAGTGCAGAGTTCAGTCAACTAATGTGTTGTGAGTTTGGGGTGGGGCGGTATTCTAGGCACTGTGGACACACAGTAAGCAGGACACACAAAGTCTCTATTGATCCAGAGCAAGGAGAGAGAACAATAAGCAAGTCACCCAATACCGTAAAACCCTCATGTCATGGGGCCAGGAAAGGGAAAGGCCCTGCTGCTGAAATCCTCCAGCAACTGCATCCCCGGGGGCTGGTTAGGCCCCAGGCACCTCTAGGGACAGCTGACAAGACCAAGATCTCTGCCCTCCTGGGGCTTACGTTCTAGCAGCCGGGAGAGGACACAAGAAAGGAAAAGGTGGTTGGGCAGTATTTTAAAAGCTATCAGGTGTTTGGAAAAAGAAGAAATAGGTTTTGTGGGATGCCGGGGCATGGGGCAGAGGGACGGGTCAGGTTAGGTTCAGAGGCTCAGATGGGAACACGTTCCAGGGAGGGAGTTAGCCCAGCAGCTTCGGGCTGCAACCCAATCTCAGCTTCGCCCACTGGGATCAAGTGGGGATGCTGGTTCCCTCCCCCCACCCCCAGGCCAAGTTAGGGACCACTGGTCTAGAGCAAGGGTGCCTGAGGGAGAGCAGGGCTGTGTGATGGGAGGGTGGTCAGAGAGGACGGGAGCTGCTCAGCGGGACAAAGACGGTTCATCCCATGCTGCCGGAGACCTGGGAACGTGAGCACAAACCAGCAAGGAACAGGGGGCAGGGGGGCTACCTGGCCTGAGGGGCAGGGACAGGAGATGGTTCCTGGACTAGGGAAGAGAGAGGGGGAGAGGCAGAGACAGAGAGGGAGAGGAAGGGGTGGGGTGGAAGCAGCCTTGAGCCCACCCTGCCAGGGGGCCAGGGGGATGAGTAGCCCCTTATCTTTCTTCTCCCCACCTCATCTCCTGCCATGCCCCCAGGAGCCAAACCCAAACAGTCGGGGGACTGGGAGCCTCCCCAGAACCTGGGGGAGAGCAGACAATGGCCCTGAAGAGGGCTGTCCAGGCCCCAGCACAGGGTCTGTGGGCGGCCGTGGACAAGCTGCTGCGGTCCTGTATGGACCCGGCTCTGGAGGGGCTCAGCTTCCAGAACTGTCCCCTCCTCTCCGGGGCTCCCCTGGATCCCTGCCTGGACGAGGCCAGTGGGCTCTGGCTTCTGACTGGGACTTTGGAGGATGTGAAAACGGGGCTCTATCTGCTTCCATTTGGGGAGTAGTCCTGAAAAACCAAGGGGAATGCAGAGTTGGTGGGTTCTGCACGGGGCTCAGACACCCTGGAGGCTTCCCTGCGGTCCCCTGTGTCCCTGCCGCAGGCCTGCGCAGTACCACACGCTTCGCGGGAGAGGGCAGCCTGGAGCAGTTAGGATGGTCCTCCCGGGAGGGACTGGGCCCCCGCACAGGGGGCCACGCAGAGCCCAGGAGGCCCAGGGGCCAGGTCACTGGAGGGGCTGGGACAGGCCTGGTGCAGGGGAGGGGTGCGGGAGGGGCCCCCTCAGCCCCCACCCCACCCCAGAACAGGGAGCCGGGCGGACCCCATCCTCGGAGACCCCGCAGGGTCCTCCTCTGCCCACATGGCCTTGCCCTCTGTGTGGGTCCTGGGTGTCTCAGGGGCGCAGCTGCTCGGGCAGGAGGCTCCTGCCGGTGGAAAGCGCTCGGAGACCGCCCTCCGTGGACCTGACTCGGGGCTCAGCCTCTCCAGGGGCGGGCTCTCGGCGCCGCGGGTCAGCAGGCTCTTTGGGCCTCGGCATCCGGGGATAAGAATACCTGCTTGGCTTCCTTCCCAAGGACACTGGGACGACATCAGGGAGATGAACACCCAGACACCGCTGTCCTCATTAACAGCACCATGGGCTCAGCCTGTGGAGTGGCAAGCCCGTACCCCGAGGCTGCTGCATGGGTCCCCTCATTAGCCAAGGGAAAGCTAGCACGTAAGACATTAATTCCCTAATCAGCTTGCTTAAACTGCATAGACAGATAGATGATGATAGATAGATAGATGATAGATGATAGATGATGATAGATAGATGACAGATGGATAGATGATAGATGATGATAGTTGATAGATAGATAGATGATAGATAGATAGATGATAGATAATCTTTGCTAAAATAAACTGCCAGAGGTCGGCCTGGACGTCCCATTCTGGATCTTTTCTAGCTCTGAGATTTCATCCTCTGCTTTCTGGTATCTTGTGGATCAGAAGCAACCAAGGTCCAGCCTGGGAGGGCCACCTGCACAGGGAAACCTCAGGGGTCCCCATGATGCCCTCCATTCCCACTGCCTGTTGGTCTGGAGTGCTGGGTGGGGGAGGGGGGGCAGAGGGGCCAGGAGGCCCGGCCACAACCCTGATTGTGTCTCACAAGCAACCATGGCTCATTCGTGAAGAGGACTCAAGAACAATCCCAGGTGTGATGTGTGTAGTGGCAAGAAGACCTGTTGTGTGACTAGATATATTTTTCCAAAAAAAAAAAAGAGAGAGAGAGAGAGAGAGGGAGATGAATCACGTGGCCCGCGGTGTGTGGTGCTTCTGAAGGTTAAGTTCTGGATTGGGTTTCTGACTGGTTTTTGTTACTTAGCAAGCTATTAGCCTGTTTGGGCTTCACTATTCTCACTTATAAAATGGAGACAGCGATTTTGCTTTACAGAGTGTCTGGGTGGGAAGACGGGGCCCACGCCCTCTTTCCCCCTGTCCCAGGGCCTGGCACACATGGGTCCCTCTGGTACCAGAAGGCCAAGTAGAAGGGAAAACATTCTTTACCAGGGACCATGCAGAAAGTGCAGGACACATTCTAGGGAGAGGCCAGTCTTTCTGGGGCAAAAGTTAGACCCTCTAAAAGATGAGATCCCAGAGGGGCCTCGCCCATGTTCCCTGTTCCTGCCTACCTCACCCCCAAGCAGCAAAAGAAACCAATGGGGAAAAAAAGAACCCAATGTGGACAGAGGGTCCAGCTTACAGTGGGGTGGGTGTGGGGGTAACGAAGGGATTACAGGTCCAGGGAGGTGGGGAGGGGGGTAACAGAAAGGGGCAGGTGGCCTTGCAGGGAGCACTCCCTATCGAGATCAGAGGAGCTGGGAGGGGGAGAACAGCTTTAGGATCCCCACTACTTCCTCCCCGCCTCCCTGCTGAGCACACCACTTGAACCCTGAGAAAGTACCTTCTGCAATCTGTAGGTTTTACCAGCCGCCCCTGTTTGTGGAGTGCCCACCGTTCTTTCTGGGAATAAGGGACGCTTTCTGCTCAGATTTGCTCATGTATCCAAGTCTCACAGCACAAGGGTGGGTGCTCAAAACATGGTAGATTTTATGGAGATGGTTAGAGAACACCCAGAGGGCCCAAAGCAGGCCGGAGGTGTCCAAGTGCTTTAGAAGAGGGATCGCCTCCAAGTCAAACCAAAAGGTTTTAATAGATCTTATGGTTCAAGCTGCACTGACCCACAGAGTAGAAAACAGAGGAGCCTCCGGGCTGTTTCCCACGGCGGCTGCACCATTTTGCGTTCTCACGCAAGGTGTGCGAAGGTTCTAGTTTCTCGCATGCTCCACGACACTTGCTGTCTTTTCTTGTTTTGACAATAGCCATCCTGACAGGTGGGAATGAGAAATGACATCCCATTGTGGTTTTGAGTTGCATTTCCCTGATGATGAGTGCTCTTGGCATTTTTTCATATACCTGTTGGTTATTTGTATGTCTTCTTCGGCGAAATTAAAAACAGAACGACCAAATGATGCAGCAATTACTTCTGGGTATTTATTCAAGAGAACTGAATCAGGGTCTTCGAGGATTCGCGCCCCCGTGTTCATTGCCACGTTAGTCACGGTAGCCAAGATGTGGAACGACCCAAGTGTCTGCCAGCAGATGGGTGGATAAAGAAAATGTGGGCTATACGGAAGATGGGATATTATTCAATCTTTAAAGAGAAGGAAACTCTGCCCCAGGTGACAACGTGGAGGAACCCTGAGGACATTACGCTGAGTGAAATAAGCTGGACACAGAGAAAGCAAGCATGTCAGGATCACACTTCTACGGGCAGACCTCGGAGATCGGCGGGTTCTCTTCCGGGACCACCGCCACAGAGCGAGCATCACAAGTGAGCCCAATCGGTGTTTTGGTGGCCCAGGGCAGACACAGTTACGTTTACACTAGACTGGAGTCCATTACGTGTGCAACGGTATTGTCTAAAAGCACAATGTGCGGACCTTAATTTAAAAATACTTTATTGCTAAAAATGCCATCATCTGAGCTTTCTGCGAGGGTCCTGCCTCGATGTTTTTGCTTCTTTGTACAAGGGAAAACAAACATGATCTTTCCAGAATGGTCCACATTAATCTTGCCAAGAACTGGCAGCACAGATGTGGGGACCTCTCAGGGTCTCCCCATGATCTGATGATTAGCACTGAAATAGGAGGGTGTCGGGAGAAACAAAACCTTTCTCTGCTCCTGCTCCTGCTCCTGCCGGAAGGGGTCCCAGGGGTGTAGACTGCAGGCCCTACGGGATCTGAGAGACTCTGAAAGCCCTCCCAGCCCAGAGGGGCCTTCCCTCCAGCACTCACACCTTAGAAAGTCTGTGCTTTGTCTTCTAAGCATCGCTGATGGAAGAGAAAAGCCCCCACCCCTCCGAGGTTGATAGATAAACTGTCTTCCGTTAATGGTTTAATGTGAAAGAGTTAATTGCTATCATTCATTTTAATTCTTTCAGCCAGCCTTTCCAGAGAATCTTGCATAAATCAAGGAGGCGGGTTTTAACTATTTCCTGGTTGTCAGCTTGGGAAGACCAGTGAGACCCTGGGCCCCACCTCCCCAGCAGCCAGGAGGAGGGAGGCATAGACAGAGGGAGCCACCGTTTACGGAGGGGACGGTTCTGTGCAGAGCGCTATGGAAGCCTGAAAGAACATTCCGGGAGGCCGGGGCAGTTGAAAGCTAGGACTTCAGGGACACCGAGCAGGGCCCAGCGAGGAGTAGGGGGAACTAACAGGCTGGAAGTGGTTGGCAAGGGTCAAGAAGGTCGATTAAGACCTAGTGATGACAGGTCATGGCAGGAAAATGTTTGTTTTTAGTGACAGGGCAGGCATGGGGGGTCCAGCTATAAAGGAAAGTGTTGTTCTGTGAATGTACATGCGATTTTTCTGTTTCTGGGAAGAAGGTCCATAGAGTTTTTACAGAGTCTACCATCTGTGAAGAGTTAGGCCCCCTGCCCTCTGCAACCCTTCCAGGGTCCCAGTCTCTCACGGTTCTGTTGCCAGCACCCTCTCGTGACCAGTGGGCCAATGTGCGTGGGCGGTGAGTGTGTCAGCCCTCCCAGGGGACACCTCCCTTTAGTCAGGCCTATTGAGACACGGTGTCTCGGGGCGCCTGGGTGGCTCAGTGGGTTAAGTGTCCCGACTCTGGATTTCAGCTCAGGTCATGATCTTAGGGTTGAGAGATGGAGCCCCCAGTCTGCTCTGCGCTCAGATGGGGAGTCTGCTTGAGATTCTCTCTCCCTCTGCCCCTCCCTCCTGCTCACACGCTCTAAATAAATAAATGAATAAATAAACAAAATCTTAAAAAAAAAAAAAAGACACGGTGTCTTAACAGAAGGAACAGTAGAAAGCATAATGACCCTCAAAGAGGGCTTTCGCTGGGACCTGGGAACGTGCGGCAAACGGGAATTTAAGTTCCAGTTGGAGTCCAGGTTGCTAGTCAGCTGGCTGGGGGATCAGGAGCTAGATTATTCTGGATGATCCAGGGGAGTTGGTGTCATCACAAGGGTCTTGAAAGTGAGACCCTTTCTTTCCCTTCCCGCGTCCGGCTTCCGACCTCCGGACTTTAGGCACAACTTTCGCATTGTCCAAGCCGCGGGCTTTGAGGTGGTTTGTCACAGCAGTGACAGAAAGCTGCTGTGGCCGGGATTTCAGGGCAGCTGGGGACATTTAGGGGTTCCTCAATGAATTCAGTGCTGGCGGGTACCCGGAGCATGAGGCCTGTGGGGCTGGCCTTGCAGGGGAGCGGAGGGAGCAGGTTTTAACGGAAAGGGCAAGAACTCAGGGACAGGTCACGCTCGAGCATCTCTTTGTCTCCTCCAAATGCACGCGCCGAGGTCCGCGTGGAGACCGCCTTCAGTGCGTCGGATTCGAGGAAATTAGGTCTAGTTCCTCCCTGTGCTTGTGGGGGGCAGGGGCATCAACCAAAATGAGATTCTAGAAGAACTTCGCAAATGGCAAACCCACGTGACTGGGGGCACCGTCTCCGGGGAAGCACCTGCGTGGGGCCCGTCGGAGTTTATCTGTGTCCTAATCCAAGGCTGCTCAGTGCGGCCGGTGGGGTCAGGCGGTGCCGTCGCTAGGATGTAGAGACACGGGGGACGGTGTGGAAGGACGCAGAAGGCAGACTGGCCCTCCGGGGGGACCCCCCCACCGGCCCTGCCAGGGCCGGCACCTCCAGCCCTTTTCCTGCCTCTCACACGTTCCCCTCTGGGCTTGCCTGCCCTGAGGGAAGTAGAGGCAGGACCCGGGCACCACAGTGCAGGCCACGGACCTGCAAGAGGAGGGAAGGTCTCGTGCGGTTAGAGTGCCAGTGGGGCCAGGACTTGGGGATTCCAGTCCAGGCCCCGTTTATTTGCTACAGTCTTAAGCCTGGGATTCTTCATCTTCTAGGGAAAGAAGATGGGCCTATGTCAAGGGGTGGACTGTAAGGGTCTAGTCCTATCGCCCCACAGGGGAGCGCTTTCCAGGTGCGGGATGCTGCTGAGCCGTTCATCCGCATTATCGAGGGCGGTAGGTAGAGTCTGAGCATGCTCTGCAAAGCACTGCCTTCATGCCCGGGGCTGACCAATAGCTTGGTGGCTTCATGCAACAGAAACGTATTCACTCACGATCCCGGAGGCCAGCAGTCTGAAGCCGGGGTGTCGGCAGGGCCGTGCTCCCTCCAGGGGCTCTGGGGAGAGTCCATTCCTTGCCTCTCGTGACTTCCAGGGGCTGCTGGTGGGCGCGTCCCTCCGCCTTCTCACAGACTTCTATTCCGTGTGTGTTCAATTTCCCTCCACCTCTCTTTTAAGGACGCTGGTGATTGGATTGAGGCTCCCCTTGGACCATCTCGGATCATCTCTCCACATCAGCATCCTTACGTTAGTCACACCTGCAAGGACCCTTTGACCTCATGTATAGGCTCCAGGGATTAGGACGTAAGATCGTTGGGCGGTCATTATTCAGCTGGCCGTGGTCCATCCTCTGGCTGCCGAAGAGTCCCGTCTATCCCACGTGCAAAATACATTCACCCACGTCCCTGAAAGGCTCAACCCGTGACAGCTTCAACTCAGGTCGAGAAATCTCATCTCCATCTCACCCAAAGTTCCAAATCACATCATCTAAACTGGATTATCGGTGAGCCTCTGGATATGCGCCATCCTGGGGGAAGACGCCTCTCTATCTCTGGGCCTATAGAACTAGAAAAGAAGTTATCTATTCCCAAAACACAAATAGTGGGCAGGCAGAGAATAACAGTTATAAGATTGCCATTCTGAAAGGGGGCACAATGAAAGGGAAAACGGGTCACCAGCCCCAAGCAGTTTGGAAACCCAGCAGGGCAGATTCCGTTAGGCCTGAAGGTCTGGGAGAATCCTCTGTGGCTTGAGGCCCCACCCCGTGGGCTTAGGGCTCAGATACCAGGGATTGGGACCTAATATCCGCGGGCAGCGGTTCTTGAGTCTACGCCAAGCGCCAAGCAGGTGTCATTTGATATTACTCTGTGTCCCCAAAGTGCATTTTTCATTCAGAGTATAATACTTTTTAGCATAACTGTATCTTAGGTACCTGGCAAGCTTGCCTGATGATCTTCACTCAGGCCACCTGGCCCTAACTGAACTAACCTTTCTTCCTTCTTTCTTCCTGGCCCGTGGGTCAGCCCTGGCTGATGGCCGGCGTGAGAGGGATCCTGCTGAGGACAGGCAGAGCCCGTTTTGAACCGGACTCACGTTCCCCGGGGCGGGGGATGGGGGTTGCTGTTCACAGCTGGGTCACTCCCCGCTCGCATTCCCTCAGCAAACACGGCTGTTCCAGCCACTCTTCAGGCATCTCCCAAACATGGAGGGGCAGGACAGGGCCTGGAGGGCACCCGCTTTCCTGAAAACAGCTTTACCTATGTGCGCACAGTAACATGGGAGGCAGATCTATGGGAAGACTTTCTGGAAGGGCCTAGCAAGATTGGTGGGCAGGGATGTTGTTCACGTAGAAATCTGTGGTGTTTCCTCATGGGAAAGCCTGCTCTTCGGAGGGCACAGCGTGACAGAAGAGATCAGACTTGGTGACCCGACAAGGCAGGGAGCCCACCTCAGCGGGCACTTCCTTGCGTGAAGTGATTTGCAGGCTGGGAAGAGGCCTCGTGGTGTGAAGGTTCCGGGAGTAATGGGACCCCCCTCGGAATCGTAGATCTGTCTCCTTCCGTCAGTGGCCGCAGTAACCAGGATGTACCCAGGCTGAGGAAGTTAACGGGGCTGCAGTCTGTGGGAGCACAGAGGAGGGCTCTGCCCTAGCGCGACTTTCCCCGGGCCCCTTCCGCTTAGCATCTATCTCACCTCTCTGTGGATTTCCTTCGGGGTGCTTCACGCTGCTCACTGTACCCCCAACCTTATCTGGGTGCCCCCTATTTCTTGTCCCAGTCTCAAAACCGACCTCAGAGTCCGCGAGGTGCTCAGAGCCCACTAATCCGGTCGGCAGCGTGGTGTTTGGTTTAACCTTGTGTGCAGCGAGAATCCATGTGTTTTCCTAGCAGGAAAATGCCTTAATACAAGATGTCTTAGGAAAAAGCATTTATGAGCTTATGGGAAGGGTGCGGCGGTTGTGGGGGAGGGGGCTGGTCTTCATTTCCACACTGACAGTGGAACACAACAGAAAGAGCCCTGGGGGGGCACCTGGGGGGCTCAGTCAGTGAAGCATCTGCCTTTGGCTCAGGTCATGATCTCAGCGTCTTGCGATCGAGCCCCACGTTGGGTAAAGCCTGCTTAAGATTCTCTCTCTCCCTCTCCCGCTGCCCCTCTCCCCACTTTGTCCCTCCCCCTCCCTAAGAAAAAAAAGAAAAGAAAAAGGAAAACAACAAAAAAGAAAGAGCCCTGGGCCAAGCTTGGGGAGCTTGTCTGTAGGGATCCCCACTGCCCTGTCTGCCCCGTCTTCATGCGGATGGTGGACCTGGCTTTCTTGCAGGTGCCTGCCCCCCTCTGGCTGCCTATGAGCCTATCCTCTCTCTGAAGACACTTGCCTCCACGGGACAAATGATTGTAATGATAACCTGCAGGTGGTGTGACAGTGACAGGTGGTGCTAGTTTGGAGAAGGGGGCCTTTTGAAATCTCTCAATTCCATCACCAGGCAACCTCTCCGCACGAACGCTGGCTTTGGAGCCCGGCCAAGGCAGGCTGTGTCCCTGACTCACCGACGTGCCAGAGATCGTCTCGGCCTGAGCGGGCTTCTGAATGGGGAGAAGTCTTCCAGGAGTTGGATTTTCTGCCTCTTGGGCCAAGTTGGCTAAAAGAAAAGGACAGCCGTGAAAGAGAAAGGAGAAAAAACTGAGTGATCACTGAGAGAGAGAGAGAGAGGGAGAGAGAGAGAGGGAGAGAGAGAGAGAGAGAGAGATTGGTGTGGCTGACGGAATTCGGGTCAGGTGTGTGAGCCTGGAGCTGCCAGCCCGAGCAGCTCTTTCCCCAAAACTGTCATTGTGGAAAGAGACTTTGACAGACAACAGTGTTTATCACTCTGGCAACTCTGCCCCATGCCCCGCCTTGGCGGGAGCCATGGGTCCTCTCAGGAGCCCTGCTGTCCCCAGCAGTGGGAGGACACAGTGGGTGTCCCTGCTCGGTGAGCGTGGCTGGGACTCAGGAACCACTTCCTCGCCTTCCCCATCTGCTCCTTGCAGCCAAGAGCCCGGGCAGAAAGGCTGGGACTTTATTATAAGAACAAAGGGACAGCTTGTGGAGTGTGTGTGTGTTGGGGGAGGGGGTGGGGACAGAAAAGCTTGCCTGGGGTTTAAGGCAGAGAGCAGCCACCCGAAACTGGTGTCCAAATGGGATCCTTATTGCTTCTAGAGAACTGACCCAAAGGCCATCTACTTCCTTAAGGAGTTGATGTGAACAAACCAATTAAGTTCCTAGTAGAGATCAAAAAGGGAGAATTTGTATTATAATGCTTCCTGGGACACATTTCTGGGTTCTATTTCCTTCCCCTTCCAGGGAGGTGGGGGAAGTTAGGCCAGTCTATATCATTTTATTTGTCTCCAAATCCCTGATCCAAGAAGAAAAGAACAGAGCTGGTTAGAGGGGTGCGTTATAATACAAACCTTTTCCTGACGTTGAGAAAGGAGCTGGCCTGTCTCAGCCCGGAGCTCAGGGGCCAAACGGGATTCGATTTTCTGGGTAAGTGCTCAGCTCAGGACCTGATTCTTCACTCCCATGAAGCTCTCACTGTCCGTATTTGAATGCTTTATGCCACTCTTACTCTTTTTATCCCCTACTTTGATTTTCAAGATAAGTTCTGTCACTCACAGGCTTCTGAACCCAAGGATTCCAAATTGAAATCACAAAGTGAAGATCCGTGATATTAAATCCCTTTGAGCTGCAGACAGGGGAAAATGGTTTTCTGACAAAGCAGGTCAGAGTATAAGCGAAGTAGGAGAACCCCACTATCTTGCTTGTACAACTCCGTTCATATCATATCCCCATTTTACCGATGAGAAAACAGAGCACACTTAGCCCAGGTTAGAACACTTAACCCGGGATCATACAATTCCAAGTTCAAGCTCACGAGCTGGCCAGGCAGCGGTCTGGCCCCAGAATCCGCAGCCGGAACACTACCTTACGCCTTATCAAACGCTGCGCTGGGAATCAGCAGCGGACTTTTAAATTAACTAACCAAGTGCCTTGTTCCTTCAAGTGCGGTCTCTGCACCAGAGACTTGGGGGCTCCCTAGAAACATAAATTCTCGGGTCCCACCCCAGATCTCCAGAATTGGGAACTCTGGAGGTGGGTGCAAGAATCCGTTCCCATGAGCCCCCCAGGTGATCCCGAAGTCTGGTTCACAGCCTGGCTGCATGCTAGCATCTCCTGGGGAGCTCCGCAGACACCCTGCAGCTTAGCCCCAACGCTCTAGGGTTGGTGTGGGTCACCGCTTTGGGTGTTTTTGTTTCTCAGCTCCCAAAGGAACTGCAATACGCCGCAAGGTTTGAGACTTCCCAGCGTCATATGGAGAGCTGGGTTTTGGTTCTGCCGACCACTAGCCGTGAACATGGCTTAACGCAGCCCCACTTGGTGCACCGGGTGACAAGGTGGAAGTGACCGCTGAATGAGATCATTCATGGAGCAGCGAGCATGGTTTCTGGCTGACTGCAGGCCCTCAATAAGCGGGAGCCCTCACCGTACAAAGCGGCAGCCTACTCACGCCCCCCAGCCAGTGCCCGAGCACACGGGGTGGAGTGCTGGAAGGAGGTCTGGGGTGCTGGGAAGCTCGCCCTCTGATGTGACCTCGGAGGCCCCGTCCTGTGAAGGCCAACCCCGGGGATGGGCTCCGGCCTACTGTCTCTGTGCCCATCTGGTTTGGAGCCGGCAGGAGGCTGAGCCGAGCTGTGCGTGGGTATCTGGGGATTCCCGAGGGCACCAGCCTTTGTATGAGTTTACAGGGCCGCAGCTCTCACGAAGTACCCCACACTGAGGGGCTTCAACAACAGAAAGTCCCTCTGTGTGCGTGTGTCCTGATCTCTTCTTACAAGGACGCCAGGCCCATTGGATCAGGGCCCTCCCCAAAGACCTCATTTAACCTTAACGACCCTGTCTCCAAACACAGTCACACTCTGATGTGCTGGGAGTTAGCACTGCAACGAGTGAATGGGGTGGGGGGGGGGCCCAGTTCACTTTGGGGAGGGATAAACACTCTGCTTTATGACCCCCCAAATTACGTCCTCCTTATATGCAAAATACAGTCACCCCATCCCAACAGCCGCACAGGTCTGGACCCATTCCAGCATTGACTATAAGGTCCAAAACTCATCCAAACGTAAAGCAGGTACGGGCGAGACGAGAGGTAAGATTGTTCTCGACCATCTCCAACCGCTGTCTCGAAATTCTTTCCAGCTTATCTCTTAACGCGGGCAAGCATCCCGGCCCGAAACGGAAACCACCCCTGGCACAGGCGGGGCTGCCGGGAGCCAGCAAGACCCCGCGGGACCAGCTGCCAGAAGCCCACCGGCCAGACAGCGATGCCCCTGACCTCTGCGCCCCGCTGCGTGGTCCCACCGACCTCTGTCCCGCGTTCTCCTGACAGAAACTCCCAAGTATTTCCGTGCTTCGAAGACAGTCTTCGGGACGCTGGTGTGCCGTCCTGCTGGTGCTGGCCTCGCTGGAATAAATGCCTTTCTGGTGTCACCCCCTTTGGACTTCTTGTGTCTCTGCCTTTGGGTTCGGTCAGCGGCGAGTGGCTGCACCTGGTCTGTTGGGGACCCCCGGGCCAGGTGCTCTTGCACTTAGCTCTCTACTTCCAAAATATACTGGTGGGTCAGGCACAGGCTAGACATCCCCGATCCCCGAGGGAGAAACTGGAAGGAAGAAAGGGGTGACAGTCCCAAGCAAGTCTGAAACCGACCAGGGCAAATTCCACTAGATTTTAAGGCTCAAGAATAATCCTCTTTGGCTCTCTGCTCTGCCTTCTGGGCCAGCCAAGATAGTGGCCCTGACGAGCCAGCTCTGTCCCTCCGGCCCCGTGCCCTGGGGCCATGGTGGCAGAGGCAGCTTGTGACCTCTGGACTGCCCTCAGGGTCATTCTTGTCTTTTTTTTTTTTTTTTTAAGATATTATTTATTTATCTGACAGAGAGAGAGACACAGCGAGAGAGGGAACACAAGCAGGGGGAGTGGGAGAGGGAGAAGCAGGCTTCCCACTGAGCAGGGAGCCCGATGCGGGGCTTGATCCCAGGACCCTGGGATCATGACCTGAGCCGAAAGCAGACGCCCAACGACTGAGCCACCCAGGAGCCCCTCATTTGTTCCTTTTTATTCCTAATGGTTTTTCTGATTTTTTTGGACTAATGTTTATCACAGATAATACTTTATTCTTCATGGAACGAGCTTTTGGTTTTATTGATTTTCACTGTGTTTTTTAAAAAAGATTTATTTATTTGAGAGAGAGAGACACAACGAGAGAGGGAACACGAGCAGGGGGAGTGGAAGAGGGAGAAGCAGGCTCCTGGCCGAGCAGGGAGCCCGATGCGGGGCTCGATCCCAGGACCCAGGGACCATGACCTGAGCCGAAGGCAGACGCTTAACGACTGAGCCACCCAGGCGCCCCAGGGTCATTCTTGTCTTGCCTGAAGGAGAAGGCGTGCTCCCAGCTTGATGGCCCTGCTGTGCTGTCCCGCAGGATCCCAGAAGCCCACCAGTCTTCCTTCGTTTTGCCCCCTCTCTGGTCCCCTTGGTCTAAGTTGGCATTTCTGCTGCTACAAAATTCCTCCACCACGTGAGATGGGGCTGATGGGTCCAAGCCGTCCGACGGGAGGCTCTTCGCAGATCTTCCCTGCATAAGCTCGTTTCTATTCCTGGCTTCTGTGGAGAAGGCTGATCGGATCCTTAAGTGACACCCATAATCTCTTTCCCATTTTTCAAAGTGTAGACAGGCTGAGAATTTTCCAGCTCTTCAAGTTATGATTTCTTTTTCAATTTGTCTCTTTCCTCTTCCATTTCACTACAAATAGCAAGGAGAAACAAGGCCATGCCTCCATTTGCTTGTAAACCTCCCCAGCGATGCACCACCCTGATCACTCAGTAGTTTTGCTGTCCCCAAAACACTAGAACACACTTCAGCCAAGTTCAGTGCCACTTTTTGATGAGGACGGCCTTCCTCCAGTTTCCAGTCGCTGGTCCCTCACATCCGAGAACTTGTCGGGAGCACCTTTAGCGCCCATATTCCAGCAGCATCCTGTTGGGGATGCTACTCTCCATCTCTCCTCTTTTCTCGAGGAGCCCTCAAAAGAATTGTCTTTCATGTCTGTATTTCCAACAACAGTTTCTTCATGGCATTATAGGCTTTTTCTAACATTCTCCTCAAAACTCTTCCAGCTTCTACACATTTTCTAGTTCCGAAGCCACTTCCATATTTTTTAGGTATTTGTTACTTAGCAACCATGTCCCGGTACCAAAATCTGCATTGTTTTGCCAGGTCAGCCAAGAAAAGTACCACAGACCGGGCGGCTTATCAACAGGAATTTGTTTCCTCATAATTCTGAAGGCTCAGAGTCAGAGATCAGGCTGCTGGAAGGGTTGGCTCCTTCGGAGGCCTCCCTCCTTGGTGTGTAGATGGCTGCCTTCTCCCCGTGTCTTCATCTGGTCTTCCGGACTTGCGTCTCTGTCCTAATGTCCTCTTCTTATAAGGACATGAGTCATATTGGATTAGAGCCCACCCCAATGAGCCCATTTTAGCTTATTCATCTGTTTAAAGATCTTACCTCCCAATAGAGTCACATCCTGCGGTATTGGGGGTTAGGACCTCAGCACGAAGTTTTTGGGGGTTGGGGGCACATAACTGCGGCTCCACAGTGAGCCTTAAACACTTACTCACCACCTCCTAAGAGCTGACCCACATGCGTAGTGATGTCACTCTGTGGCTGTGTCCTACCCACCCCCTCCTTGCCAGCCCTTCGAGCGGCTGTTGTCCACTTGTCCCCTACTGGAGAGACGTGGGCCACGCGCTCACCGTGCCTCGCTCCTGGCATGTGGCTGTGGGGAGGGCAACACTTAAAATCGAGAGGTGCGGGGTGCCTGGGTGGCTCAGTTGGTTAAGCGTCCAACTCTTGACTTTGGCTCAGCTCGTGATCTCAGGGTGGTGAGATCGAGCCCCAGTCAGCGGGGAGTCTGCTTGAGATTCCTCTCCCTCTGCCCCTCCCCCCGTGCAGGCGCGTGCTCTCTCTCTCTCTTTCAAATGAAGAAATAAAATCTCTCAAATAAATAAGCAAAATCTTGAACAAAAAATCGAGAGGCGCTTAGCTGGCCCTCTTCTGAGGCCTGTGGTGCGGCTTCCGGGATGTGTGATGGCCGGCCTGACGCCTCTCCCCTTCCCACCCCCACGGGAACCTTCCACTGAGAACTCAGAGTCTCCATCGCCCATCGCCCATCACCTGGGCGGCCCGGTTCCGGTGCCCCTTCCCTCTGGGGCCCACACGTGCCCACAAGGCCGCAGGGGAAACCACGGTGGCTCGTGGCAGCTGTGCCCGGGGCCCAGAGGGAGGCGCTCTGCCTGATGCATCCTGTGAGGCGAGCCCACTGTGCCCATTTCGCAGACCCCGGTCAGTGACACAGGCGGCAATGTGGAAATGCCATCTCTCCAGTCCTGAGGCCTCACCTTTCACTCATGTGAAGTCCCCTGGGCGAACCGTCCCTCCGCCAGGCCTCGGGGGGCATCCATTGGCCTACCCCACCGCAGCTCTGCACCCGGGCTCCGCGCTCCCCCTTAACCCCCTCCGGCCCCAGCCCCTCCCTCCGCGGCTCCCGGCGGCCACCCCCCCCCTCCACGGGGCGAGGACGAGGACGGATGTGTGTGCTGTGCCAGTAAACTTTGGGCTTGGCTTCTGGGGGTGTCCGTTTCCCCCATGGTGAAATGGGGGAACAACTGCTCTGTGGGCTGTGAAGGTGACTTGGAGGGCGGCGCCTTTATTCCAGGGTCTGGCAAGTCACAGGGGGGGTCTTGGGGTCCCCCAGTACCTCCTTCCTCTTGCCTTCCTTGCTTCCCCTCACGCCTGACTCCCTGTCCTTAACCTTCAGTCCCACCTGGCAGCCAACAGAGGCGTTGGAGGGAGGCTACATTCCACCCCTTCCCCGCCCCCCCCACCCCGCAGGCCCGCGGGCCGAGCTAGTCCGCGCAAGGCAGGCTTGGACACAATGGGTTCCTGGATGAGGGCAGGCCCGGGCCGTCGGGAAACACCTCCCTCTCCCTTAGCAGGGGCACTTCTCCCAAGTCCTTTTTCTAGTTCCTTGCTCACTGGGCCATCTTCTGCTCCCTGTATCTCCCATGTGCCTCCAATATGGAGAGAAGTTGGTCGGAAAATCCCAGCCCCTTACAGCCCACATGTCATAGGTTCAACCGGTGCTTGGGCGTTCTGAGGACCAGGTGGTTCCCCTGCAGCCCCTCCTGGGCCCCCTGGGCCCCCTGGCCCACTCGCCCAACGCATTCACTAGCCGTTATCTCTCAAGAGAAATGCAAAGTCAGTGACTAGGAGTCTCAGGGTGCTTGGCTCACACAAGTCTGTCCTCAAGGGGCACCTCTTCCCACTTGGCCTTTGGAATCAGGGTGGGAGCCCAGGTATGGGGTCAATGTCAGATTCCCCTCCGCCTCGGTCTGCCTCCCACGCCATTTCCAGCTGATGCTGCAGCAAGGAGACAGAGGCCCTGAAGCTGAGGGATGGTCCCAGATCACAGACGTTGCTCACAGATGTCATCCACACTGAGGTTCTTAGAATTCAGGGGATCCAGAAACTTTGATGGGGAAAAAAATGACATCTTTATTTCCACGAACCTCCAATTGAATATAAAACTGGGAACTCTATCATCAGTTAAAAAAAAAAAAATCAGAGATATTTCCATATTACATTAATTATTGCAGATTTTTCAAAATGTTCACACTCATCACGACTTTGAAATTACAGTAGCTATTAGATAGGAGGCCTAGTTATTTAATGCATTGAGAAGCTCACTTATTATAAAAATATTTTGATAACTGTGTCTCAGTCTAATTAGTTGTCTCTGTAATCCCAGGCCATGTGTTTTAGTCATTTGAAAACCTCAGAGGAAACCCCATGTTGCCAGCAGACATCAGGGAAGCCGGAAGCCACCGCTCAGCAAGGATGCGGGAATCCTGCGACCGCGGGGCTGCCCCACCTGTCTAGCTGCTTCCAGAATTCCTTCGGAGATGGCAAACGTGGTGGGTGCCGTGGCGTCCAATGGGTAGCTGGCCCCTACCTGTCCTCCTTGCCAGCAGAACCCAAGTCCGTGATGGAGGATGACGGCCCCAGGGGAGGACAGCTGCTGGCTGGCTACGCACCTGAGCGCCTGGTTCTGGGCGGCGGGGCCTGAGAGGTCAGCGGGAGTGGGGTGCTCATGGGAAAGATGTGTCTTCTCTAAGGACAGGAAGGAAAGAAGGAAAAGAGAAAGGAGAAAGGAAGGAAGGCAGGGCAAGGAAGATAGGAGAGAGGGAGAGGAAGAGAAGGAAGGAAGGAAGGGAGGGGAGAAAGCCAGGAGCGGGAGGGGCAGAGGCGGGGGCGGGGGGTGGGGGTGGTCAGGCAGAAAGCCGCTCGTTTTGTTCCCGGACAACGTCAAGCCCCGGGATTGACCTGGAACCCTGTCACCTTTGGATTCCTTGTTATACAAGACAGGAAATGTCTCTTTTAATTTAAACCGCACGTAATTGAGATTTCTCACGCTCAACTCCAAGTGCTCCACCAGAGAATCTTCTGCAGTTCGAGAGCAACATGACAGCTCATTGCTGTAAGTTCGTCAGCGAGCCTGCATCGGCCACGCTGAGGTCTCACGTGTGGGCCCTCGGATGGCGACCCCGCCCCCAGACAGTTCTCCACGCAGCACCGAGGAGGCCTGCGCCGTTGTTGAGGCAATCTTTATTCTCATAACTGCGTTCAAGGTCTGGTTCAAAGTCTGGCTTCCCCGCGGGTGTAACGTGGGGTGAGGCCCACGATGGTCTATTTTGCAGCCCTGTCCCACTGCGGGCACCCCAGGCTGGGGTCCGGGCCCCCAGGGGCTCAGGCGGGGACTGCTGAGCCATCTCTCATTACTGCTTTGGGACCCTCCGGCCCTACTGTTTTTTGGAAACGATGTGTACCATTTGCAGCACGCATAATACAGAAAATCAAATGCCTACACATTGTATTATTAGTAAACTGGTTAGGAATAGTAATAAATTGGTCTAAGAAGAGAATTTTCTTTTTTTCTTTTAGGTAGGTCCATGGACAGAACAGAGCATGAGACGAGATTTTATTTTTCTGGCTGAGTATTTTTTAAAAATGTGGAATGTACTGCAGAATCAAATAGCTGAGTCAGGTTACACACTTTACTATAAAAAGTGTTGCAAATCTGATCCTCTCTGCTCCAGTCCAGAGCTCATAGAGCACCCCTCCCCCTGTATCAGCCGAAACTCCTTCCAGAGCATTTGGGAGCCCACACCTGACTCGACTACCCAGTCGCGTCTCTGCAAAGCCCCCACTTGGAGCCTGCAGAGCACCTGTCCTCTTGCTTGGTGTTGAACATTTCCTCCCCTGCTGGGTCTTCAGGATGGTGAGGACCACACAGAGTTTTTTCAATAAATAAACTTTTCCCTGATGCCAAGGCAGGACCCCCCCCCTCCTCCCCACACATTCCTAAAGCACTCTGAGGGACACTGCACAATTATGCTAAGAGCTCTCTTTCTCACATGGCAGGAGAACCTTGTTTTTGGTTGTCTCAGATAATGGGGGCAAGAGGACGCAGAAATGTGGTCTCTGGAACATGAAAACACCTTGTCCGGGCTAGTGTTTTCAGGGCCCCTCCTGGCACCCAGTCCCCATCCAAACTGCCAAATAAGGAATAGGCCACTGTAGTGTTTTCTTGATACGCCTGTGGGGTTTTTCAAAGGCAGGCATTTTAAAAGGCTGAGGATGAGGGGAAGGACCTCAGCCAGTCTCAGATAGCACTGGTAAGCCCCCGATAACTGGCAAACAAGTATATGGATCTTAAATACCGTAAAAGCTGTGAAAATATTTGCCCCTTTCCCCCACCGTGGTTTGGGGTGCAGGCCCTGAGTGCCGAGGGCTGACTCCAGGTGAGCACTCAGGAGTGGCGTGACCTTGAGCAGGTTAGCCCCTGACCTTGAGGAGGTGAAGGGCTTCAAGCGGCAGGCTCCCGGGCCAGCTGGGAAAGGCAGCCCGTCACAATGTCTTGCAGGTACCGTGAGTGGGTGAGGAGAACGCCTTCCAGGGCTTGGCGCGGTGCCTGGCACATCATCAACACCCCACAAATGATAATGGTTAATATGACAAATAAGAATAAACAGCACGAGGGCAGAGCAGCAAAAAGCGAGTGCTTTTTAAAAGTGCGATAAAAAAATAAGTAAATAAAATAAAAGTGCGATAAGGAATGGTCATTGAGCAGGGCCCCCAGAGAGGACAGACGGTCTCCCCTGCCCTCAAACGCTAGTCACCCCCTCCGGTAAAGCACCAAGGACGACCACAGCCACCGCCGGAGAGCGTTATCTATAAAGTATCTTCTCTTTATTTAAGTTAAACAATTTTCAAGGATGGTTTCCATCTATAAAATGGACAAAGTACAAGCTCTGTACAGCAGTTCTTTTTAAAAATCAACTGGAAAAAAAATTACCAAACTATATTTTGAATTTGCAAAACATACTCACAGAGACCATCATTTTAGCTTTGATGAAGACATAAGAAAGACCACCACAGAGAGGACAACTAGCTTCGCCACGCTTTGCTCAAAGGGCTCTTAGGAAAGAATCTGTACTTGTAAAAACAGGAGTGAGAGGGTGGGATCGTCCCGATGACTAAGAGATAATGCAACCGCAGTAAGTCACTTTGGCACACTGTTGTCTTGTAAACATAGCTCACCTCCAGGGAGCCCTCCCAGCCCCACTTCTGCTCACAACGCCCGCCCACGGGGTCCGAGGCCGCCAGCCCCCCCCCCCCCCAGCCCCAGCTCAGGGACGGGGAGCGACCCCAGCGGGGCCGGGTGGGCCCGTCCCCATGGTACAAGCTCGATGAGAGTTCTGGGTGGGCGGGGGTATGTGGGGGAAGGACTCATCAAGAACCTGACTCGAATTTGTTTTACATCAAAGCCAAATTTGTTTGCTAGCCATGGGGTACTTTTTGCAAACACTGGCAGTGGCTCACAGGGGACAGGGCCTTATGATGGGACCCAGGTGCTCGGGCTGAGTCCGGTTCCTCCTGCCCCACCTGCATTCAACAGCCTTGCACAGGTACCTGGCCCTCACCCCGGGGCCTCCCTGTAGTCAGACCAGCCTCCGAAGACACAGGTGTGCACAGGTAATCCCGCTGTGGCCTCCCTGTCCACTGAAGGTACATCCGGTTGCTGGGCAGAGGGCAAAAAGGAAGCCGCAGGACAGTCCCTGAGCCATGCCTCTACACCCGATCCCGGTGACCTAGAGCAAACACACGTGGGCCTTTTGCAGCGAAGGAAGAAAGACCAATAGCGTCCCCTTGCCTAGAAGAAACGGGCAGGGAACAGAGTGGCACTTCGCAGAATCTTCTGGGGCCAATTCTCACTCTGTGACCCCCCCGGGCCCTCCCCGAAGGGGCCTGAGGATGTGCATCTCTGATGCACGTCCCACTCCGCAGCAGCTGGGGGTGGCCTGGGGTGGCCAGCCTCTGTGAGACCGCATGTGTGCAGGAGGGCCACTCCGTAGGGGGCCGGGCACTGCCCTGTCACGGCATGCGGGGCCACTGCAAAGGCAAGGCGGGCTCTGCAGGGACATTGCTGGGCACCTCACCCTGTCACGACTTAGTTCCTAACTGGCTTGTGGTTATACTGATCTCTGCTTCCTAACGCACACGCCTCCTGTGTTGTGTCCAGAATCCTCCATGTCAGCTGATCAGGCATTGGATGGTTTCCGCCCCTCCCAACTCTTGACCCAATGCCCCATGACCCAAAGCAGACACCTGGGCCTGGGAGGGACGGTGTGGGCAGGCCAGATTCCAGAGCCCAGGGACCAGCTCATGGGACACTCACGATTCGCCCAATGCCAGCCTAGGACAGCTTCCTACTGTCGCCTACTGGGAGCTGGGAGGCTGCTGGGTTTTTGTTTTTTCCCTAAGAGAAAAGAAATTTAATTCAAAAAGACCCAAAGTAATGTCTGTCAAAATAAGTAGCCCATCCAGGTTTCCAGATACCAAGGGCACAGAAGGTGGATGCCCACACTTAGCAGTGACTCCCAAGCTGAACCCGACAGAGGTGCCCGGGCTGAGGCTGGCAGTCCGCAACCCCTCCCCTCAGGACCCCTAGCCTCCTGGAGCCCAGCGACAGGGAAGCCCCGAGCGACCCCGTAGCACCTGCTCACTGATGGGGTTCCGGGGGGGCAACAGAGCCCGCCTTCCCCACCCCCCCAAGGGCCCCCCTCCCTCTTCCTTCTGGCCGTGAACTAACTGTTGTGTGGGCAATTTACAAGACGAGGACAACCTAAGAAACCATAGGGAACTGACCGTACATTCTTTCTTTATATATATTTATATTTAGTGTCCCACCATAGAAAAGTTCATATTCAAATAGAGCAAGGACGTCACGTGGAAGAGGGGGCCTGTGCTGGGAGGACAGCTGGGAACAGAGGAGCAGGGACGGGGAATACAACGTAAACCTGCAAAATGACTTGGTTCGCTGTTGTGGAAACCAGACGTGATTTCGATGGGATCAAAAATGGAGATTTCAAAAGAGTTCTCCTCGCGGTGACGCAGCAACAGCCCCCCTTCCGCCCTCCCTGCCCCGCACTGGTCCGCGCTGGGGCGGCGCCTTGGCCGTCCTGGGGGGCGGGCGGCCGCGGCCTCGGAGGAGGGGCCTGGCCGCCTCCCGGGGGGCGAGGAGAGCGGTTCTCTTTCCGGGCCTCTTCGGTGTCCGCCCAGGCCCCGTGCCTCGCACAAGTTCTCCGACTTTCAGACCATGATGGAATACTGAGGTATATAGTTTCGCAGAAAGTTTAAGAAACGTAATCAAGAACGTGACCTCCAGACTCAGCCGGCGTGGGGGCCGGGCTGCCGCGGCCCGGCGGGCTCCGCCTACTGCTGCAGGTTGAGCGTGAACTTCCACTGCTGAGACAGGGCGGGGCCGCACACCTCCACGCTCAGGCCCCCGTTCCTGGCCGCGCGGCTGTCCAGACACAGGTTGCTGCCCACGTGCCGCAGCTTGGAGTTGCCCTCGATCTGTTCCCACTTCTGCAGGAGACAGGAGAGTGCCTTACGATCACGGCACACACAAAACCGCACGGTACACATCCATTTGCGGGGTCTCCTAGCTACACTAAAAACAAAAAAAACCAAGCCTTTTTTTTTTTTGGTGGTGGTGGCCGGGGTTTTGGGGGTGGGGGTGGGGGGTGGGGTTCTGATCATAACGGAGGAGTTACCCACTGCCCCAAGACAAAGCAGCTCCAGGGCCAGCTGAGCGTCCAGGGAAAGAAACCTATGCTCTCTGCCTTGGTTTGCAACACAAAACTTCCTTTCTGGGCTGCTAGGGGCCGTGTGCCCTGCCCCACCTCTTCCCTCCTTTGGCTGTCCCCTCATCCAAGCACCAGTGCTCTGGGCACCTGCCCGTCCTCGGTCATCAGGGCAAAGACTTGAGGTAGGGAGTCTCTTGTCGGCAACGTGCATTCATCCACAAGAAGGCCTCCTCTGATGCTATTTCACCTCCAGGAAGGAGCCCCAGGAAGCTGAGCCAGCTCAGAGATGACCCCAATCCTGTCCCTGGCTAGTGGAAGGCAGCCCTGCCCGGAGCCCGTGGCCTGGGCACCTCCACGCTCCCACTTAGGGCCTTAGGCTCAATTAAACTAGGGGAATGGTGTCAGGTTAAACGAGAGGGAAAGAGATGCCTGAGTGGACAGAATATCATGTTGAGGAACCCGTCTCTATACTGTGTGATTTTCTCTACTAGTCTGTGAGCTCCTTGGTGGGTGTGAGAAACCTGTCTCAGCCACCCCAGGGGCCCCCAGTGCTCTGCGCGGCAGGGACCAAGCAGTATTTGCTCAGTTCCAAATGTGACTCTTATAAAGCACAGGGTATAACGTCTCCTTATTCGAGTGTGGACACCCTTCCCCCACCAAGACCAAACCCATCAACCAACCCAACCTCAACCAACCAGCTAACCAAATTCAATCAGCCAACCAACCAACTCACCAATCAACTAACTAATCAACCAACCAAACAAGAAAACAAAGCCCACAGCCTAGCCTAAACGAAGTCTGAGGCTCCCTCACCCCGTTGTTCACCCCCATGTAAAAATCTCTAATGTTTGTTCTTTAAAAGAAAAAAAAACTATCACACTTTTTTCTCCCAAAAGCTCTCCCTTCATTAATATAGTCTGTGATTCTAATTAATTTTTTACACTGTGTGCACTAAAGCTCCTTTCCGTAAGTATTTTTGCAAATCCTTTTGACACCGTGGAATTGCATTCTCTTCCTGCTGTCTCCTTTCCCCTCTGACTCTGCAAATGCACACAAAACACGACCCACAGACGTGCCTGGAAACCAAATACTCCAACTGGCAAGACGGTGCAGCTTTGAGATAAAATTAGCTGAGAAGCCTCCTCTCAAAGGGCAAATGGATGGGGAGGGGAAGGAGGCAGAGCGAGGCAGAAGGCCCTGGCGCCCCGAGAGCCGGCCTTCTGCACAAGAACAGGAGGCTGGGATGTTCTCGTAAGGACCCTATGATACTCATTCAGGCCGCCCGCTAACCTGGAGCTTCTGCCAACGGTGAAAGTCAGCGCAATCAGATGAGCACGGGGAGGTCACTGCTGCCTGCCCATCATCCCTCCTCTCCGGTTCCCTGGCTGTCAGTCAGTCCTCACGCTGGTCTCCTCCATTGTCATGTAAAGTGTGTATGCGCAGCCAACAGCCCTGTGTCGCTCTGAGTGGCCAGGAATCAGGCCTGACAAAGAATGTGGAATGAATGGAATCTAATTCCCTTCTCTGGAGGGGCTCGGCCTGTCAGGTGTCAAAGCCTCAGCTAAATGCAAGGTCTTTAAAAAAAAAATAACCAAACTCCAGCTCTGGCTCTAATCATGGGTCAGATTTCTGGGCCATCGAGGCTCTACTGAAACAGCCCCCACACGGCTCTGCACCGGGTGAAGTCTTGGGGTCAGAAGAGCTGTTTGCAGGACGTTTCCACCCCGTGCTGTGAGCCTCTCGGGGGCATCAGTTATGCTTCCCAAGAACTGGGATGGCACCAGGGACGCCTGTCAGCTCTGGAAACAAGGCAAACTCCTACTGAACTCCTCCAGAGATTAAGTGTCCATCAGAAACCAGGCTGGGGGTCTGCAACGTAGGGGACAGGGGGCACCCCACGAGCAGGCCAGGGATGGACAGATGCAAGCATTTCCCAACAACCGGGATCTAAGCCAGGCACCTGGTCCCGGCCTCGGTCCTCCCAGGTGACACTGGAGAGGAGGCGCTGACTCTGTGGGTCTCAGCCTCCCCTTTGGTGAAATCCGTCTTGGACTAGAAGCCTACTCAGGCTCCTGGCTCTGGTAGGCTCTGTGCCTCAGTTTCTCTACACCCATCTATCTCATAAAAAGAGACTGTACGAGGATAAGTCAGTCTCCACTCATTGGCACGCTGGAAGGTCCTTTCGTGGCTGCATTTCTATTTCTGACACTAGTCACCACTCCCCCATGGCTCAAGAAAGGGCTTGCCTCCAAGTTACCACGGGGGCTTATGTCAGAGAAGGTAAAAACAATCCGAACTGTTTGGAAAAAGTAATATATACACACACATACTTGACAGAGAGAGTGTGTGCATATAAGGTCTCATCTGCTTGAACTTTTATACTCATTTAGCATTTTTATAAATTTAAAAAGCAAAAATATTTAATGAGTAAATAAGAACACGCAATTTTTCTTTGAAACATCCGGTGGCATGGAAAGAATGAGAATGTCATCAGAAATAAGCAACATCAGACCACCGGCTTAAGAAATAGAGATCTTTCCTTCAGGGCTGTGGGTTTACCAGCACAGAATGAAATGAAACAGAATGAAAACAGCTCCCTTTGGTGATGTGGTTATGAACCTCGCTTTCTTTTCTAGTACTTATTTGTAGGTCAGTGTTTCGCTGACTTCTCAGTGGGCCCCGCGCCTGGGCCAAGTTCTCTGCCCGCTGTGGCTGGCCGCTGCCACACCCCTGCTTGGCCCCCGGGGCTTCCGCAATTCTGTGCAGAAGCCGTGAGCGGGCTGTGCCTCCCCGCTCCCGGGCCTGAGGTCTCTGCCTCCACACACAGGGGGTCTGATGAGGCAGAACGTGATGGGGTTTCAGGCATCCCGCCCAGCACTCAGACGCACACGTGCACGGCCCCGGCCCCCGGGCCTCTCCCGCGTTCACGGGCATCACCAAACACTTTCAGGATGCCCATGTACGAGTGGCTGCTACAAAGAAGCTTCTGAAGAAGGGACCAGCAGCACTGCTTACCTGCACCTGGAGGTGCTGGGAGCCCCTACCGAGGCCCTCAGCCTGGAGAAGGTGCTTACACACCTTCGTAGGAGCTGAACATACAAATGAGGCCCCTTCCTCTCCAGTGTGGCTAGAGGGTGAGGCCCAGATATAAAGAGATCAATCAAGAAGGTACTGGAGGGGGCCCTGGGTGGCTCAGTCAGACCTCCGACTCGTGATTTCAGCTGGGTCCTGATCTCGGGGTCGTGGGGTCGAGCCCAGGGTTGGGTTGCATGCTCAGCGGGGAGTCGGCTTGGGATTCTCCCTCTCTCTCTGCCCCTCTCCCTGCTGATGCTTTCTGTCTCTTTAAAATAGATGAATAGGGGCGCCTGGGTGGCTCGGTTGGTTAAGCGACTGCCTTCGGCTCAGGTCATGATCCTGGAGTCCCGGGATCGAGTCCCGCGTCGGGCTCCCTGCTCGGCAGGGAGTCTGCTTCTCCCTCTGACCCTCCCCCCTCTCATGTGTGCTCTCTCTCTCTCAAATAAATAAAATTTAAAAAAAATAAAATAAAATAAAATAAAATAGATGAATAAATGTTTAAAGAAAAAAAGAAGTTATGGAACGACATAACCCGGGATGGGGGGACTTACGGTGGAGCCGCCCACAGGGGACAGGCCAGAAGGCACGCTGCCCAGAGCCGGTGCACGCGGGCGGCACAGGGCCTTCCGAGTGCCCACAGCCCGCACGGAGCACGAACGCCCCGACCGCACGCTCACCCAGCATGGGATTCACGGAGCGCCTGCTGCGCGCCAGGAGCTCCCGGCGCGGCAGGAGACAGCGGACAGCCGGAGCCGAGGTCCAACAGGGCAGCGGGATGGGACAAAGCAGCGCTGCGGTCAAGGCCGCGGTGGGGGGTGGGGCGCAGGAAGGCCGGGCTGAGGGGCAGGGGCGCCCTACCTGTCTGGTGTCGTTCTCTCGGCAGCCCTGCAGCTTTATGACAGAGCCGGGTGCCCGGTCCACCACCGTCAGGCACAAGTCCATGTGCTTCACCGACTTCTCCTTCGTCAAGGCCCATTCCTGGAGCACAACAGCGGAGGTCAGGGCTGCGCCACACGCAGGGCTGTGAGTGACGGGGCCCCGAGAGGGAAAGGGTCATGCTGCTAAACGGAGACTCCGAGCCCCCAGCCAACGCAGGGCTGACACACGACTTCTTACCGAAGGGCAAATCTCCACCTGGGGGTGCCAGCGTAGCACCAAGTTCACTGACTGATGTGACGGAAGGGCTTTGAGAACACGAGTAACTAAGATAAACAGTGTGAACTATTTTAGCCCCTGGTGCAAATCTGAGCGCCATACCCAGTTTTCTACCACGAAAGGTGACCTGGAAACAAAGTGGCCCATGCGTGGATCCCCCAAGGTAGACAGTTCAGGGTCGACTTTTCCACCTGCATTATTTTGGAAGACTCTGCCCCCCTGCAGGTGTGGTTTGGAAACAGCCTTTATGAATGTGGATTGTAATGTGTGAAAATGATAAATTATACATGGCCCATTTAAGCAAAATATGCAGCACGTAACCTTACTACTGAGCAGTGAGTTGACTGGCTGATGCTCACAAAGGTCTGAGATCCCTAAATCTGTGTACTTACACACACACCCCTTGTGCTAACACCAGGCGCCTACTGTGTGCTGGGCACCACTGTATGCCCCACCAGAGGCTGTTATTACCCCCATTTACAGATGGGAAAACTGAGCCATGATCAAATAGAAACACACACACACACACGTACACACACCCTTAAGGGCTGAGAGCACAACCATTTATTCTGAGTGCTAAATAAGACAGTCTTAAAAGGGCAGGAAGCCAGAGAATGGAGAAGATGGATGAGCGAGGCCCCAGGCAGAAAGTTCTGGGCGGGGCCATGGGTGGGACAGGAGGAGGTAGCTTCCGACCTTCACTCTAGGACCTGACCCTCTCAAAGGGGTAAATACCCAAGCGAGCCCTGAGGATCCAGAAGCAGCCAAGCGTCTTCCAACCCAGAATTCCACCTGGACACACTCCCTACCACCGTGTCCCTTTCTGCTATCTGCCCAGGAAAGCTGCTACGACTCAGCCATCCTTCCAGCGACCGTCCACGGCGCCCTGCAGTGCCTCAGGTGCTCTCCCAGGGCCCAGCCCACGGCGGTGAACAGACAGTCAAGGCCCCGACCTCATGGGGCTGGCTCTCCAGTGGGGAGAATGGCTCACCCATGAATAAATGTATTATCTAACTTTAGGCGCTACTAAGTGCTATGGAGAAATTCTTTTTCTTTTTTTTTTTTTTTCTTTCCTGTTCTCAGGGGACAGAGGTAAGGGAGGGAATAAATTATCTTTTAAAGAAGCCTCACTATTCAGCACCTCGGTTACCTTGGAACAGATGGTCTGCCCTAGACAGGCAGCCCATCTAGGGACTGGAGAAGCCCCTTAGCCTGTTCACGGCTTCCTTCTCTCCTAGCAGGGAGGCAGACTGGGGCCAGTCCCCTCCTTTTCCTTGACTTCAATGTTCTCACCTTTTAATGAGTGTTTCTCAAAGTGTGCTCCATGAGGGATTCTATGAAAAGTTAGTTTCAGGTCAAGTAAGTTTGGGAAACAGTGAATTTGGGCCACGTTTCTTTCTGCAAAGTCACACATAGGCTCCTCACGGCTCTGGAATGCTGAGCCTAGCAGAACGTGCTCGGACTGTTTTCCTTAGCATCTCTCAAACCTGAGAGCACGGAGCCCTGTCCCCACCTGTCCCCACTGGCAGCTCCTCGCAGGGAGCTCTGCAGAGCATTCTCTGGGAAGGGCCCCACACCGCCCCTGAGGGTCAATCCCAACCTTCCATGATGCTGTCCCTCCACAGCTGGTGCCTTCGAGGCGCCAACGGGCACTCAGCGTCACCTGCACATCAGGGCAGAATTCGGGGCCAAAAGGTCCCAGGAAGGAGCTCATGCACCCTGTCTTTCATGCATTCAGATATGCATCACGCCCACAGCGAGGCTCACGTGAAGGAATGGCACCAACCCGCCCCCACTCGTGGGCAAGATTCTAGATGCTTCTTGGAAGCAGGTGTTGAAGAGATGTTGGAAGGGTTGCAGATACCGAGTGAAAGCTCACGTACGAATGTTTCTACAACCTTCTTGCTATTGTGTGCTTAATTATTTTAAAGCAGACTTTACACTGAATTCCAGGAAAACTAATTCAGCTGTGCAAACAACAGAGCTGGCTGCCACTTTGTTCTTCTGTTGCATTTCAATGATCTGAATTTGTAAAATAAAGTTCATAAATATTTAAGAATTGCTTTTTTGAGCTGCCACTCTTAAAAAGAGCATTAATTTTCCCATTTTCTGTGTGTCTGCTGAGGCTCCGCCAGAAACCAGATAAGAAACCATACTCGTTCAGAGCATGGGACCCTATTTGCAGTTAGGAAACGTTATTTACCCTCTCATTTCTCACCCATGTGGCACACCACTCAAAACAGCATCGCTTTCCATCAGCTGGGACGGGACTTACTCATGGAACATCTGCACCAGTAGGCACGAGCCCTGGCTTCCCGCCGCCTCCAGACCCACGCTCGCCAGCATAGTGGCCAAACTATGCACCTGCTGAGTCAAGTGAATGAACACCTGACACCCTCAGTCACACTAGCTACATTCTGAGTGCTCTGTGGCCACATGGGGTCGGTGAGAACTGGACTGCATGGTGCCGATCTGGAACATTTTGGCCGCAGGCTGGTCCACGGAGGAACGTGGTCCCTGGTGCGTGGGTGAAGGTACACCACGTGGTCACACTGCCGTTCCTGCACTGGTGTGGCCTCCCCTGCTAGAAAACCCTCACTGTGCAGTTGCTCGTTTAGAATCACCCACCTCAGGAGCTTTCACAAACCCCAGTGCTCTGCGGCCCCAGGCTGATGAAAGCAGGCTTTCTGGGCAGGGGACCTGGCATCAGAATTTCCGGAGAGCTCTCAGGGCGATTCCAGCACAAAACTACGGGGGGAGGGCTCAGAGACGGTAGAACGTTGCTCACTGGGCAGGCAGGGCCGGGTCCTCCTGGCCAGGACCCCTGAGCATGCAGCGGCTGGCCCAGGGGGCACTCAGCAGACATCTGCGGGGAGGAGAGCAAGCTCTCCCCGCCCCAGTGTGAGAACAGCAACGGTCTCCCAACAGCAAAAGGGAAAAGAGAGGGAACAGAGTGCTCTGCACTGGCCATGCTGAACGCTCTCGCCAACAGCCCCAAGCCCAGCACAGGGACAGCCCAAGCCTGGCGGGGTCGCGGCCCAGCACGGTCACCTGTGCGCACAGCTGGGAGCAGCTGCCTCTGGGGGGCATCTGACACCGTCCCAATCTCCTCCTCCCCCCAGAATGGCATCCTGAGAGCAGCTCATCATCAACGAGCTCCCGTGCCTATAACCATGGTGACTACAACCAGGACACCTTTGAGACAAAAAGGGGGTGCTATGAAAAACTGCAGGGGAGACAGGTGGAAAGCAGTGATGCACTGGGCAGGCCAGGATGCTCAGCCTCCCCGCGGGCTTGTAGAGCAGGGCTCGTGGGCTCAGAGACCAGCTTGCAGGCAGGATCCGGGGATCCAGAGCCACGGCCACCAGCCCTCATGGTGGGGGCAGGGGGCGGGGGCACGACTACCCAGGCCATGGCAGCCTGCTGCCTGGCGGCCACCGGCTTTATTACCAGCTGTGCAGTACAAGGTGCCATCCATCCCCAAGGCCATGCTGAGTGCACAAGAGCCACGCACAGAGCCCGGGACAGAAGCGGGTGCCTGAGACCGGAGAGGGCAGGGTGTGGAGCACCGAGAAATCCTTCACTAACAGCCGCCGTACGTATGTACTTTTCAAATGCACAGAGTCAGACTTCTCACTGCCCGGTAGAGCTGCTAAAATATGAAGGACTGACCCTCTAACAGTCACTGAATCATCAGAACGTTGTAAATGTGACTGAGGGAAATCCCGGTCATTAAATGGGGGAGGGCGGTGAGGCCAACTTGGAATCAGACAAAGTCTAACAATACAGAAGGTAGATAACTCGGGGCCACGTCTCCTCTGAACTGTAACATGCAGACCGAAGGCGAGCTTGACCCTTCACCAAGCTCCACGTGCAGCAGCCAATTTCTGAATTTCTGCCACCAAGACCAAAAGCACCCTGGGGCTTACTAGACCCCGAAGCACCTCCTTTCTGACGCAGATTAAACTGAGCTCCCGGAGACTCATTAGATGCACTGCGTTTCCTGTCTTCCCAAAGCCTCACTTTTTGGAAGGCAACGCTTAAGTATTTTCATTCTGGCTTGGCCACAAACAGATAAAAACCGCCGCCTCTCCCTGCGCCCTCAGACTCCCTACCTCACACTGAAGGCCCAGACCCCTTCACGCTTCGTCCCTGCACGGTTCCCTGCAGTCAGCCCTGCACCACACGGCCCCGCGTCACCACCGCTGTGTGCATCGCTGGGGGACAGAACCACACCCACACGGTCCCCAGCAGGAAGTGGGGCCACAGTGAATTTCAGTGCGTCAGACCAAAGGCCTGACAAGGACACAGAGACACTCCTGACAGGCACGGCGCCCTCCCTCCCTCCTGTCCGCACCCAACAAACTCGGCTGGACTTGAATCTTCCCTCCTCCTCTCCTTCTTCCCTCCCTCCTTATAGCTCCTCCTTCCAGCCAACTCCTCACATCTAGGGACCCACCTATCATAGGTTAAAATACTCAGAATCCACAAGTCAGGCTACACCCTGAGGCCGGCTGTGTGTGCTCACCCAAATCTCCTAGCCTCTCCCTGGGGCGCATGCACAGGAGCCAGGGGCTGTGCTCCGAGGACAGAGGTGAGACCCTGGGGGCCCGGGTGCGGCATGCACGCCCTGGCCGCTGCCTGAAACTGGCTCTCCCTCCCTTGTCTAATTTAGGATGTCCATACCGGTCCAAGCAACTGCTAAGATGACATCACCAAGTGAAGAGAGGAGGCAAAGCATTCGGGGATTGCAGTCTGCCTAGATACTCCCTGGGGGGGACTCAGAACCAACTTTACAGGAAAACAGGTGCCCTCTTTTAAAAATAGTTCTATTTAAAGAAGGTTCTGGGATTCAATAAATCTGGGATACACTGAGTTAACCCCCCACGCCCACACTTAAACTGTAGGTCCTCTGAGACCTTGACATATTTTCAAGGAGATAAGAGCACCTAGCATTACCCAAACTCTTTTGTGCACAAAGCCCATATTTTACAAATATCTATTATTTTCTTATGGGAAAACTGCTTTCTAGAACATTGTCCTCTGGAACACATAGGCCATGGGTTAGGCCTAACAGGCCTTCACTTCTCTGTCTTGTTTTCAATGAGGACAGAAGTTCGGGGTGGGGGTGTGTGTTATGCTTCCAAGACAAGTTGTATGTGTATATGTGTGTCAGACTGAAGCTAGTAATTATTAATATTTTCTATCTAAGCCAGTGTTATCTAATAGGCAGGGACCAATAATGACTTTGGTAGCAGCGACAGGGTCTGTGCCTATTAAGCTGGGACCCAGGCAGGTGTTTATCAGCATGCTTGGAGATCAGACTCAGAGGCAGACACAGAACAGGTGCTTTGGGGACGAGCACACGCCAAAGGGACGACAGGGGTGGCAGGAAGACGAGGAGGAGGAGGAGGAAGAGGAGGAGATGAAGGCCACCAGCCCTGTAGGCCTGCCTTGACAGAGGGATGCTGGATGTCAGTGTTAACCACTGCGCCCCTCGCTGTGGTAGCAGAGCCTGGCCCGAGGCTGACGGCAGGCTCCACGCGTCTGTCCAGATCTGGGACATCCCACCTGAGCCTGTAGCTGCCTGCTAGCGGGTGACCAGCTGGGGCCAGGTGCTACCTCAGACATCCCGGGTCACAGGAGAAAGGCAGCAGCCAGGACTTGTAAGCTCAGGGCCCCCTCCGTGTTCTCTCTGGGCCTCCAGGGGCTCAAGCCCACCCCCTCACATACCTGGTTCCCCCCTGCATTGTGACACTCATAGACTCCAACGACACCATCAGCAAAATGTCCCAAAGTGTCCAGGCAGTTGGTTCCCTGCTGCAAGGCCCCAAAAGCTATATCCTGGTGGTCAGGGACCCTGGAAAGCAAGAGGAGAATCATCTGCTTAATTCTGCAGGCCCCCCGGCTCCCGCCCCCTTGCTCGATGATTCCGTGTCCGGCAGCAGGAACCACGAGAGGAAGGCCCCACACCCCGGTCCCTACCGCTCCTCCCACAGGCGGCCCGCGTCAGCCGGGCGGCATCTCTCGCACGTCCTGGATTTCTAACCCTAAGTGAAGATTTCAGGTTGGAGAAGCATTCTTTCCCTATCTGGAAAATGTTTCTGGAAAGGAAAAGCTCCTATATTCTTCAGTGTTGGCCTGTTGGAAGTTCTTTAGAAGAGCAATTCCTGAGGTCAGATCCTGTTGCCTTGAGCTTCCCAGCAGACTTAGGATCTGAGCTTTATCTAGTAGAGGGGGGAACTTGAGTGGCTCTGTCAGGCGGCCTGCCACCAACAGAAACAGGGCACAGTGGGCGGGGGCCACATGCCTCAGGCCTGGACCTGAGTCTGCGCCCGGCCGGGCCCTGTACTGGCTGTGTCATCTCTCGGACACCCCCCCCAAGCCTCAGCGCCCCCTTCCGCACAGCGCCTGTAAAGCAGCACTGTCGCACGTATCCCACACAACGTTTCACCGTGAGCACGGGCAGCCCAGTGCCTGGCGCAGGAGGTGCCCAGCGAACGGCAGCGATTACTACACACACAGCACAAGTACTGGGTCGGGGTCTCCCTGGCCGGGCTCGGGTGGGGGCAGGCAGATTCGCCTGCTGCCGTGGTGCTCGATGCTCTGGATATGGTCTTATGTGGCACAGGCCCGATGTCACCCCACATCATGGGCGTCCTCACGGTGAAGCTGCATTTAATGTCACTCTGTCTGGCATCATTACCTAGCAAATCACAGACAACTGTGACGGCAAAAGCAAAGTGGGCACCATTATGGGGCCATGAGGCCCTGGTGAGAAGCACCGCATTGGCGGGGAGAGAGACAATGCCCAGGGGCCTCCCCCGGGTGACCAACTCTGCTCGCAGGCCCCAGCGAAAGCCGTCTGTCACACAGGGGCCAGAGGGAGGAGAACGTCTGCTCTCCCTGCTCCTTGGGGCGGGGGCACCATGTCGTACACCACTTCTCGGGCACAGGAAACAGTTCCAGGGGCTGATGGCTGTGAAGAGCAGCGCTGGGGCAAAGCCGCATTCTCTAACTCTCAAACAAATCTCTGGGACAAGGGCTCTGAAGGAGCTGTTAGCCCAAAGGGTAATGGTGGGGACTCCCGCATTCACGGCCCGTGTTGGGGGTGTGTGACCCGCTGGGAAATGCCCGGGCGACATGCAGAATAAGGAATGTGCCGCATTAAAGCAAAACGGTCTGGCAATCCCTTTACGAAGATGAAGTTCGGATGGGTCCCGAAACCCACAGCCCTGCAGGCCCTCTGATGAGGGTCTCAAGTGCTCCCTTAGGACGCAGAGATCCCATTAATTTAAGATGGAACAGCGGGTGTCGAGAGCAGATGCAGAAGAGTACTTCTGCCATCAGCAAGTCTCCTGGAGGGAAGCAGGGGAGTGGCGTAGCGGATTTACTGTTCCATCTGTGCCCAGGTCGGCACTGACCTCAGCTCTGGACGCTCACTCACAAGGGCAAGACGAGCGAGGAGGGCGAGGCCCTCGGAGCCAGAACAGGGAGGCCGGGCAGACGCACCCATTGGGCAGGGAGGGCCCAGAGAGCACACCGGGGTGGTTGGGGGGAGCTGGGCGCTGCTCCTCGGGCGGCTTACAGAGCCCATGAGACAACAGCCCTTGTCACTTAGCCCCTGTCCTCTCACCAACAGGGCATGACTAAATGAGGCGCCACCTGGGACCGTTCCCGCCTCTGTGGGGAATGGGAAGGTCACGCAGCAGGAGGCCACCATTCAGGGAGCGTGTTCTCAGGGGTGCTTAGGGACAGCTGTGGGGTGAGCCCCAGCTCCCAGCCTCTCGCCAGGGGCACAACCTTCACTTGTCACTTTTCGGGGCCTCCCCGCCTCTCTGACATCCGCGGCTCCTAAGCCCTTACAAAGCGAGACCCTGAGCCCTAGCGGCTTACCTTAGTTCTGGGTAGACATTTTCCAGGTACCACTTGAAAGGCTTGCAGCTAAGTTTCTTCCTGAGCTCCAATCGGCTCTGAATACTGGAGGAGAGGGAAATAAGATTCCTTTACCAATTTTAAGAATGGACAAGCTCCCTACATCAAATCTGGAAAGCTGCTGCTGAGAAGAGGATTGAGGCAGGTGGTGGAGCTTGGACTGTCCACACTCCTGTCCCTGTGGCCCTGGCCCCCCTCCCACACGCCTCCTGCCTTGGGTCCTCGCCCGGCCTTGAGCAGAGGCCCCTGCTTTGGCACCTGGGCGACAGTTCCCGACTCTGGCAGCAGAATGGTTCGTGGGGTGCGGGATGACCACAGGCTCTCCCCACCCCCCGGGATCCCAAGTAAAGCAGCATGAGAGGGCTCAAGTGACACTTACTTTCCATAAGGAACGTTTCTGGCAGAAGGCACTGCTGCGTAATAGAAATTTTTGTATTCATCCATCCAGACCTCTGCTGCCCGGCGGGTGTTACTAGAAACAAAATAAATCTCCTTGAGCTGTGATTTGCTTCCTTTCCATCAGCATCACTCCGTGTGCACTTGTCTGCTTGGAGGGATACTTAGGAAGGTCCTCCAAGGTGGGCCGGCAGCTGGGGCAGGGATGCAGAGCAGGCCATCTCCCCGCTCGGCACCCAGGCCCAGATTTGCAGGTAGCGGGCATTCAGCGGGTGCTTACTGAACCAACAGAACTCGCCTTCTCATCTTTCACAGAAACAGATTGTCAAAGAGCAAAAGTCAGAGTTAGAACTGCAGCACGGGCAGGTCCCAGGAGGAAGAGACTGGAGCTGGACCAGCAAGAAGGACGCGGAGTGTCACCGCGGTAACCTGCATTATGTACGCACAGGAGGCTGGCATGGAAGAGTACAACCAAGAAGTCCTTGGCCTCTATGGTCCTTCTCATCATTGCTGTCACATTACTAGATAGCTCTGGGGAAAAGTTACAAATAGATAAGAATTACTATTAAAAAGACTTTATTCCCTGCAGACCTGAGCTGAGAGAGTGTCCTGTTTGGACAAGAAGAGTGATGGGAAGGGGAGAGAAGCCTTCTGCCCCACATCTGGGGCTCCGACTGACCACACTGTGCTAGAGGGACCCACATAGAGCGGCCTTTTCTGCCAGGCAAGAAAACCACATGCTCCAATCTCAAAACCATGATGCGTGATCATTTAAGGCCACTGCAACAAGCTACTTCTGCATATACGGCCGGTGTGCAAGGCTCCCACGTGCGTGGGCGTCAGCACCTGACCCTGCCCACATTGTTCTCACACACGTATGAAGCAGCATTCATACCGTGAATGGAACCTGGACTCGGTTCCAAAGTAGACTCACTCCTCCTTGAGAACCCATATGGAAGACATTATGTTCTTCCAAAATAAATACATTAGGGAGGCAATGTTCACCTTTGAAAAGAATTCCTTTTCTCTACCAGAAAGGTCTCTTTTAAACGGTGAGCCTTTCAAATTACCTGAGCTACGATTATTAAAATAATTTCTACTCGGGGCATCTATCTTTCACAGTGATGTATAGCCCTTTTTTTCTCTTCGTGCAATAGAAGATGAACTGTTGTAAATGCCATTTACGAGACAGGCAGGACCATATGAATGAACACACCCCCTCCTCTGATCCGGCAGTTCCCACTTCTAGAACTTTACCTCAAGGAGAATATATAGCTGAAGATATGCTCACTTCAGCATTACTTATAATGGTAAAAAAAAAAATTTTAGAAACCCTATGACCATCGACAGGGAAATGATGAAATAGATGGATGACTCTGCAGTCACTGAAAATCCTGGTGGACACTTGACCTGCTGCCGTGGAACGATGTCCCCCTGGCTGGTTGTTGGGTGAGAGACCAGGGCACGGGAGGTCTGTGTGTGCAGGGAGGAGAAGGGAGGAGGAGGGATGGGAGGGGGGTGAGAGATGGGCCCGCCACATTATAAGACTGCTCTCTTTGGTAATGAGATTGAGGATATTTTTTACTCTCGCCCTGTAAGAAATACGTATGTACAGCCATGTGCATCTAAAGATTTGAAGTGCCTGGGATGCTGGAACATAAGCATTATTTCTCAGACGAGCCATTAAATACTCTTACTGGGATTTTGGAGGCTTCCAAAGTGGCTCATGCCTCAATTTACGCCCAATCCCTAACCTGCTGTGTGACTTCAGTGCTCTGGGACTTGGACTGCTCATCAGTAAGATGAAAAGGATTGGATTCAAGCATCTCCTAGGTCCCTTTTAGCCCTAATGGCTTCAAGGTTTTGTGAATTCCAATCACACAGTGGTTTTGAATCACTTAAGTCATTAAGTAATTAAGTTATTTCTTAATTCCTAAATGCAATGCAACACCTTTCTACTTACTCGAGAAAGATATGTACGCAGCCTCAACGAGTCGGCTCCATATGCTACTCAGTGCTAGTTTCAGTTCATTCATTCCAACGTTTATTGGGTACCTGCTATATGCCAAACAGTCCTCTTGGTGCTATGACTACCTTGGCCCCCAGAAGGGTCCACTTTGATTTATCTGGCTTCTCCTCGCTTGCGCTTCCCCTCCGCCCACCCGTATACTCAGGGCAAAGCAGCTCTACCAGGAAGCAGGCAGCAGAGAGGAAGTGTGATTCGCATGGGCCAGCTCTGCTGCTTGGCGGTAGTGACAGAAGAAAGTTCTGTAAGAAACTAACTTTAAACCATTGGTTTCCTCTATTTAATTTCAATCGTATTAGTAAAGTCTTGCCATTAACTCTACACCTAAAACCATTTTAAATATCCATCTAAGGATCTACCCCACGGCCACACTGCTATTCTGATTGGGACCTTCCCCGCCCCCAGGGGAAACTCTAATTAACATACCACTCAAGCACACACACAACGCCCTCCAGTCTCTGCAGGGGTTTGTGGGAAGCTAACTGGAAATGCAGTGAAAAACATACCACCTGGATCACTCTCAAAATGGTCTTAAGGGATGTGGCTGCCATCACCAGGGACAGGAAGTAAGAATTTGCAGGTGGGTCACATCGTCTTACCCTTTCAGTGCAGGTGCCCACGTGCACACCCGGGGGTGGTAAAACAACGTGAAGACCCCACTGGGGCTACTTGCTCCATTCATTCATTCATTCACTCATTCATTCATCATTAACTTACTCACTGACAGACTAACCTACACAAATGAGATCAGCCTCCACACCCTGTTCTGTTGCCCATTTTAGAATCTGTACCTAATGGACAAATTCCGGCGACCTCAGACACTAGCTGCCCCTATGGATCTAGATTAAAAAGATCAATGTGTGGTGACGACATGGAGTCTGGAGCCCAACTGCCCAAGTGGCAACCCAGCTCTGGCACTTTCCGGCTGCGTGAACTTGGACTGAGGGACTGAAACTTTTTGTGCCTTGGTTTCCTTTATAGCACTTCATTCATAAGGTTTTATGAGAATGATGTAAGCTAGGATTTGTCAAGTACTCAGAACAGCCAGACGCACACAAAACACTATATAAGTGTTAGCTATTTGTGAAGTCCCAAATTTTTGAGTCATGAAATACTTACACCTTAATGCCACAGATAAGAGAAAATCAGAGAGAACTTGGAACTGGAAAGGGATCTCAGAAATAATGTAATTCTACCTCCTTATCTTTTAGCTGAGTCCATGGAGGCAGAGGGCCGCAGAACCTCACAGAAGGCCAGCAGATCTCTGCTGCCCCAAATATGGAAAGCCTGGGTCTGTCTTCTCTCCAGGCCTCTAATGTTCAGGCTCCTGGGCCACAGAACAAGAGTGAGGAAGTTTCCCTTCTAAAGAAGAGTGCTTTTAAAAAAACAAAGCGTATAAAGCAATGTTCTGTGCATGTTAACAGATTCTTAGAATTCTGAGGGCCTGCCATGTGCTGGTAGTGACCAATGGCTTTGATTTGGGTATTTGATATGTCTACCCAGGAGGTTTTGGGGAGGAATCTCGTGTTGTCCCTGGGAAAAAACGTATCAATCACTGTTCGATTTTGTAGAGCTCACTGGATAAGAACATATTTTTGTTTCTAATAAAAAGCAGTAATGAAGTTAGACAACATTCGAGAAAGGACAGGCTTTTGAAAGAAGATAATTTGGTCAGAAGTTACTTGCTATTTGGCTTCATTTAAGTTTCCCAGAACCCAGAGTCTCTATGCTAAAACTAACTTCTATGTAATACATGTGTATTGTGCGATCTGTACTTTGAATCAAGGTTTTAAAATGCTATACAAGAGATAAGCTAGTCATTCTTCCCAACTCATTTCCACCATCTCTCAAGTGCTCCTAGATTGGTGGGGGCAGCAGGTCAGCAAAGTTGTAGGACCGAAGGCCAAGGACTTGCTCTTAATTCCTGGCTCTCGGTCCCCGGCCACTGCCAGGCCACGGTCAATGCTGCCTGCCGGAAGGTGGCTGGAGCCTGGTGCCCCTGGGTCCAGTCCACCTCCTCTCAGCCCTGGGCCACTGCAACAGCTCTTACAAGTGTCCCCGTCCCTGCTCCTGGAGAGGAGGGGAGGGACACCTGCACCATCATTTCCTCCTGGTGTCACCTCGCTCTCTAAAGCTTAAAACAGAGAAGTCAGGTAACTGCTCAAAGGTCAGGCGCCTACAGCGGCTTCCCCCTGGCCTCAAAACAACCTCCAGTTTCCCACAACCCACAGGGGGGCTTGGCTGGGGCCGGTCTAGCCCCCCACGCTATCTACTGTCCCCTCATTCTCTAGGCTCCAGTCCCACCTGGGGTCCTCCTGCTCTGAAGTCACACTGACCTTGGCACCGAGGACCTGCTCGTCCTGCAGGGAGTCCACAGCTCCTAACTCCCACCTCTCGGGGGTCCCCTGGCTGCACGACACCCTGCCAACCTCTCCCCCTGTTCCTCTCATGCTCAACCACGTGACCCCATTTTATCTGTTTCATGGCATTTATCAGTGGTTGTGATCATCTTATTTAGCTATTCGAATACTGGGCTGACTACTCCCACCTCCCGGAGGCCAGGCGGGCTGGCTTGTATGCTGTTTTATCTTTAGCATCGAAAAGAATTCCCTAGAAAAAACCGTGGGCCCACGACTGGTAATTTGCCTATTTTCTTCGGAAAGCTCTTCATTTGGCATCTTTATGTTGCTAAAATGTATCTATTATCTATCACAGATCCTATCTACATGCCGTGTGGATTTCCTGGCTTGAATTCAGTACGGCTTAACTTACACACTGTTCACACATTGTTCCTTGGATGGTAATACATACAAAAAAAAACAAGCTCCTCTTCTCTACAATCATGTTTCCTCATGCATTTCTGGGGTTACAGTTGTATGAGCTTTCCCACGTGTACAGATCGGTGTGATGACCAACACATCAGGATGCAGCAAGGCACCCTCAGCCCGGCCACCACGCCGGCTGCCCCTCTGTGGTCACTCCCCCCACCGGCCCTGTCCGCCCTCCATCGTTGTAGCTGCGTCTTTCTGAGACTGTCCTAGAAGTGGGATTGTAGAGGATGCGACTTTTCACTCAGCACACTGCCCTCCAGAGGCATTCGCATTGCTGTGCGTATGGGTGATCCTTGTCAATGGCATGTGGTGTCCCAACGAAGGACACCTGTTTCCATGCAGCCCCAGGTTAAGTGCCGTCTGGGTGGTGGTCCCCAATGGCCTTGTCATGACCACTTACCGGGCAAAGACCGTGCCACTGCCACCTGGGAAAGTGTAGGGGTGCTGCTTCCGGAACACGTGTCCCACGCGGCTGCAGGGGACGATCTCCAGGCTGCCACCACACTGCCACACGCGGAACGAGATCTCTGAGACGAGGAACGAGACAGGGTGATGCACAGAGTGTACCAACGCCCACCCACCACCATCCCATCGAAGGGCTCTCATGCCCTCAACGGCCGAAGGAGATGGGGATAAGGAACCTGCCTCCCTCCAGAACATGGTCCTGAACTTTCTACAGTGGAGACATCCGACACACCCTGGGTCTCCCGGCCCCATGGCACGATCCGCAAAGTAGGTGCAGGCGGATGTGGTAATCAGCTTGACTCTAGTGAGTATCTCACAAAGTACACATATGGCCAATCATCAAGTCGTGTACCTTAAATGTATACAATTTCAAATTGTCAACAGGACCTCAATAAAGTTGGAGACACACAAAAAAATCGAACAAAAGTTCACACTCGGGTTCACTAGGAGGGTGTCTCCACAACAGTGTTGTTTTACAGAGATGTAAAGTGACGTAGACAAAAAAGAAGAAAAATCTCAAACACATTACCTATGCTGGGACATGTGCGATCTTAGATTTTAGCACAGATCTGAATTATGGAAGCCAATGAGATCTATGTTACCAAATCCCATGTTTTCATTAAACAATTCTATTCCAAATTCAAGAGAGAGAGACCACATGGAAATAGTTTTCAGATTCAGATGAGACACCTCGAGACAAATGTGAATCTTTGGTCTATCCTGAATATAAAGGACCCTGGGGAATAAGACCACGCATGTCCATATAGCATCATAGTATCGACCAGTGAAATGCTCAAACTGAATACTTCACTAGCTGGTTTGTGACCACGGGGTATGACATTTGCACTTGCTTAGTATCAACACTGTTAGAAAAGGCATCTCTGAAGGTGCATAAACATCAAAAGGCATGAAATGCCCACACAATGAAACTTTGATCTTAACTACAACAGGCCACTGTATATGCTGTCTTCCTCTAAAACTTACTTTCTGTGCACTGAGCACTACTATGCACCTGGGCTTTCTCCACCCAAGAGAAAAAATGCTTTTCTTAAACTTCAAAATTTACCCTTATTCATAACTACATTATTAGCAGGCTTCAAGTCACCTGGGAAGTTCACAGGTGCCTCTTGGACTATGGTAGTGACCAAAGACGCTTCAGTAACTCACAGATCCCTCAAAGCTGGCCACGGAGTTCACCAGCAGCCAGTCACCAGTGGTTCCCCTGCTTGGACACAGAATCGACCTAAGGAGTAACGAGATGCTCAGGGCTGGCACTGCTCAGGCCAACGTCAACACACACACTGCCCTGAGCATCTGTACTCGGGCAAAGCTCGGCACGTGGCTGGCCCATTTGGAACAGCCCGGTACCGTCTGACCAGGCACCTGTCCTCACCACCAACCATCCGAGTGCCTGCAGCAGACGTTGTGGTTGGTATAAAAGGGCACTTCCTCAACATCAAGAACACAGTGAGGAGGCAAGACAGAATCCCCAGAATTAGCCATCACTGCTGCAAGTATAGAAGGATCAGAAGTCAGGTGGGATTACCGCAGACCCCGAGTGAGGTGCTGGGGAAATCCTCCAGACAAGGCCTCGTCTGTGACAGCAGGAGCCCAGACTGCACAGCTGAAGGTGCATAACTCCCACTCGGACAGAACAGCAGGAGCTCCTAGGACTGGGGCGGGCAAGCTGAAGTATAGGAAACACCCCACTGGCTGGAAATGAGTGATGCACACAGCTGTTACAGGCCTTTCGTAACCAATTCCCTCACAGCCTTGAGAAATGCAAGGTCATGACCACCCAAGCCTCTGCAATGAAGGGCTTCTGACTTTCTTTCTTAGCGTCCAACAACACTTTGAATAAGTTCTCTGTATTTCAGGACATAAAATTTAAATATACGTTTGCCTAACTGGAACATTCAAACTTGGGGGCTAGGAAGGTCCTGTGCCTTCTCTATGGGAAAGCTGTTAAACCAGGAGGGGGGATCCAGTCAGGGATCTGGTTGGAGATTCTGAAGGCCACATACAATTACAATTACATTCAGCTCTGATTTCACTTGAACTCGGCGACACGCTACAACGTGCGAATGGTTCCTCAAGATAACTTGGTGGATTTTGAGTTAGGCAGTTTGTGTTTGCAGCTTGGCCTTTGCTCTGAGATCTTAGGTGAGATCTCAGTCCTTTAAGAAAGCATGAAATGAAGTGTACGGGGTTGTCAAAAATCTTTATGTTGTGCACCTGAAACTAATGAAACAGTAACACTGTGTGTTAGCTATCCTTTAATTAAAAAAAAAAAAGCGTAAAATGAACTAATATACTGGAAGCAGATAGCCTCTATCCTAATGCTGTGGGGACACGAACGAAGGACAAATATGCCCAAGGAGGCTGTCCCCTGTGTCTCCCACGGGCTCAGGATCAGGTTCTTCGACTTTTTAATTGCTTACATTAGGCCCACACGACCAGCTAGGAAAAGTGGAAGCTGCAGCGGTTCTTTAGTTTGGGGGGCGGGTGTATTTGGAGGAGGCGGTTTTGGATTTTACTCCCGCATCCCTGCACCCCACCTCTCCCGACACACATCCACGCACGCCTCGCAGTCTGGACAGCCGCCGGATGTGCAGCCAGCGCTCAGAGAAAGAAGTCACAGCAGTCTCAGAAAGAAAGAATCAGACTGGGGACTTCCCTTGCTGGAACCTGTACGCCTGCTTGACCTCTGAAGACAGTGGGAAGACTCATCGGGAGTGGCTTTACCGAGCTAGGCAAGGGGAGGGAAGGTGCCAGATGGGGCCCAGGCAGGGGCTGCTCCAGCCCCTCCCTCCCTGCCCGCCCCACCCTGACCCCAGGCCCCTCAAGCCCTTCTGGGGAACCTCCCCTATGGCACAGCTCCATGAATATAAAACCAAACCACCACCACCAACAAACCAACAACAACCAAACCAGGTCATTTAAGAAAACTCTCCCCCTTCTTCTGGTCTCTCTGTGAAATGTCCCATCTGATGCTTCAGTCAACACTCTACCCTGTGACACGAAGGCTGGCCGCCACCTCATCCGCCTAATCCATGCTTTCAGGTAATAGCACACATTTTGAAAATCACTCGGTGGCTTCAGGAGATGGTCACCTAAGTGATGCACCGTCCTACTGGGGGGTCCTGGCTGGCCGGGTCTCCACGAAGCCATCAGGAGACGTCTGCGGAGCGAGGGTGACTGAGAATTCTCAGAAGATTAATAATACTTCTGAAGCCTTTCGTGCTCAAACGACTTTAATACAAGTCCTCCCTACCTGTCAACGTATCGTTAAAAAAACCAAAAGGAGTTTGACTCATGGTCCTTTGTCCCAGTGTAGTTACTGAGCCTAGAGAAGCTTTCAACATCAAACCACGGCAGACAAATGCTCTGCAGCGGAGATGTTATCACGAACTTTCACATCATAAAATGAGAGAAAAATAAAAGGCTAGTCTCGTTTTTTTTTTTCTTTTAAACAAAAAAATATCCAAGTTTCTGTTACAGGTAAAACTACTAAAAATGACAGTGACGTCATGTTTCCCCCCTTGTCCCTGCCCTGCTTTCTCCCAGGGCACGCCCACCCACGGCTGGTGTAATGAATTCAACAGCATCAGTGGCTGAGGAGACTCAGTTCGGAACCCCCGGCAGAAAACCCTAAACAAACAGTAAAACAAAATAAGAAGAGTCTTTCTATCTTAATGCAATAAATATGATGCGGCTAGTAATGTAGACCGAAGTCTATAAAATTTCTTTGGCCCTAAACCTAAGGAAAACTGATTTGAATGGGTTATTAAAAACAAAAACCAAAAAAAATCAAACCAAATTAGAACCATTCACAACATAGTCAAGAAGGGCTTAAACGCCAAGGCCTCTCAGCTGTGTGTGATTTCCTGCATCACAATTCAGTCCACACCACGAGGCTGGCCCGGGCTGGTTTCCACCCCACATGGTGGAACACGGATCCCACAGCCTGTTCCCCACATTTGGAAGCTCGCTGTCCAAACCCTCGGATCCAAAGGATGTTAAAGAATTTGCCATTCCCTTCAAGGAGACTGCCTGTCTTCTAGCATCCTGCGCTCTAACTTAGGGCGACAGACTTAACGCCCAGCCCCAGACACTGTAGTGGAAGCGATGCTATTTATACTTACTCAGGGACTGACGGTGTGTGATGAATGGTGATTGAGGTCTTTACAGTTGTTTTTTTTTTTTCTTTTTCCCAACTGGCTCCCTGCATACCACCTGCTCTTGCCTAACAGCCTCCTCAAAGCTTCCACTTTTCATTTTGAAGCCCTTGGTGGGTAGGAAAAGGCCATCCAATTTATCAGAATTGGAAAGCGAAGACATAGGCTCTCACGTACCCAGGTTTTCTCCTCCCCACACGTCCATCATCATGTCATACTTCCCCAGTTCTTCAAAGTAGAGCTTGTCCATCACGAAGAGCCCGCCAGCAATCATAGGGGTTCTGAAAAGGTGGAGAGGGTGGAATGGGAGAGGGGGATGGGCCAGAGGTCAGGGTTAGATCTGCATTCTAATACCAAGGTCAGGTCTACAAGCTGACCTTAAAAACCCCGGTGCAGCCATGGCTCCCCATTTGGAGCTCGGGATGCTCTCACTGCTGACTTCAAATGCCTCCCACCTGCCCTGCTCAGGCACTCCCACCGCGGAGTAGTGTCCCCTCCAAGAGAGCGACCGTTGGAGCTGGGGGCACTCACTGACAAGCAGCCCTAGGCAAGTACTTGGGCTCTCTGTGCCTCAGTTTCCTTAGAGGATTTCAAAAAACCATACGTACAAGCCCTCAGCACACTCGGGAAATGCTCGCTAGTGTCAGCTAGCCTCCTCCTCATCCTGGAGCCGGTTCCTCCCGTTAGCGGGGACCATCACTGCTGTGCTTCCTCAGCCTGGGAGGGGGCTAACTGAGCCCCTACTTCCTTCCCAGGAGATGCCCTGAGAACTCAACTTCAAGTGCTGGAGGTCTAGAGCACACTGTCATGTTGGATAAATGCTAGCGAGTGCCGGTGGTCAGTGTGGGTGGTCAGTGCCCGGAAGTCAGTGCTGGAGGTCAGTGCCCAGAAGTCAGTGTGGGTAGTCAATGCCAGAGGTCAGTACCGGTGGTCAGTGCCGGAGGTCAGTGCCGGAAGTCAGTGCCGGAGGTCAGTGCCGGAGGTCAGTGGGGGTGGTCAGTGCCCGGAAGTCAGTGCCAGAAGTCAGTGCCCGGAAGTCAGTGCCGGAGGTCATTGTGGGTGGTCAGTGCCCGAAAGTCAGTGCCAGAAGTCTGTGGCAATGCTGCCACTTAGCTATGTCTAGCCTGAAGAGGCACCCCACATTCACGCCCAGCTACAGGTGGTTGACTCTGAAAACCAGGTGTTAATGGCTACAAGCTCTGTCTTCTGTGGGCCAGCAGGAGGGCAGAGGCAGCGCAGGGAGGGAAGCCGACCAGGAAGGGCCTCAGTAGAGAGGACTCCCCCGCCCTCCCCTTTCCCTGGTCCCCGAGTTCAACTTGAAGAGCCTGCCCTGCTGGAAACCGCTCTACAGTATAAACGTGGGGGAACTCCCAGAACTCACAGATCTGCCTCCTATAGTTGTAGGTTAGGTTTCATCTGAGGAAATCTCAAAGTACTTTATTCTATGATTCGGTGGCAGAAACTCTCCCTCGAGCCAGGACAGGGGAAACGGTGTCGGCGGCCGGCAGGAAGATGAGGAGTCTAACTACGTCTCTAGGAAACACGGGGCCAGAGCCAGGGTCTTACCTGGGAGGGGCACCCGGAAGGATTCCTGGCACTTACTTTATGGGGGCGACCGGGTTCCCTTGCCGGGATCTCCTCTGCTCTGGGGTCATGTAATCCCATTTGAAGACCAAGTTCCAGTCAAAACCTGCCGGCCACGGAAAAGAAACAAAACATTAGGGTGCTGACGAGAGAACCGAGTGTGCTCCTGGCACCTCTGTCCCTCAGAGCTTAGACGTATTGGATATTTGGACTGGACTCACTGAAAACCACACACAGCAAAAAATTAAATAAAAGCACCACCACTAAAGCAGGAGAGGGGAGAACCTGGGGCAGCGGGACCAGCAGGGAGGGCACACACCGACTCCTTCCCTGAAAAGCTCACCCCAAACAGAAAATGTGGGTCAGGCTTTCCTACCATTAAAACGCCTGAGAATAACTCTGACAGGGAACAGAGGGCTGTGAGGAGGGAGAAAATGGGTGGGACAGAGTCAAATCTGCCACCGTGCCTCCCCCCAACCCCCCAGGGCAAAAGAACCCAGGGGAAGGACAAGAGCATAGATTCCCTGGGCTGGCCAACTTGGCCTCCTCCATGACCCTCGATTGCAACTAAACCATGGGGGGCAAGGTGGCAGAGGGAAAACTTTTAGGTGAAAACAAGCCACAGGAAGTGGCAAAGTGGGCAGCAGGCTGTGATTTCTGAGAAATACGGCAGCTGTCCCAATTCACGTTTAGAATCCACAGGTCACTCAGGACACGGTTTCTGACATCTGTGGGCCCCTGGCCCAAGCTGTTGGGTCCGCCCTTACTCAGAAGGCACCCCGCATTGAGCCAGCAGGCGCCAGCACACCCCACCTGCTGATGCTCTCGAGACGCACGAGGAGACCACTTCTTGGTGACAGGTGGCTCACTGCATTTCCAAAGGTCTGACAGCCAAACTTAACTACTCCAGGGCCGTCTATCCTTTAGCTCTGTGCCACCAGGCTTTTCGTTGGTCGGCAGGGCTTGTGCAGTGCCTAAGTCTGGATTTCTCTTCAGTGTGCTCAGAGGTCAATGTTCAACTGCCCTGCCAGCCCCTGTGTCTGTAGCCTGAACAGGGCAGGATGGGAAGCGTGGGCTGGGGGTTTCCTGGGCCAGCACAGGATCCTTTATGGCCCAACCAGAGGCATGGGACTAAAAAGGCCTCCCAGCTGTTATTGCCAAGTGTGGCAGGCTAGCAAAGAAGCAGCGAGCTGCTGGGAGGCCAGGTGGCAGGGACAGCAGCACAGAGGGGAAACTGAGGCAGGCCCCACACAGGCTTTTCCCGAAGAGCCCAGCTCTCCCTGAGGCAGAGGGCCTGCCTCAACCAGGGAAACAACAAACGTCCTGCCTGTGTTATGAACAGACAATGCAAAGGCCTCAATGGGCCCGTCGACACAATGTTACCTGCATTTTTTGAATGATCATTATTATTTTATTAATTTGTTCCAAAGAGACAAACTTTATTAGGTTTTGAGAATCTGCTAAAAACATCATCCTTGATTTTTTTTTTCCTAAAGGGATTTGAGAAAATGCTCCTAGAGTAAACTTGGTGCATCCTCTTCTTCTGATCCAGCAGGAGGACTGCACCCCTCACCCCCACCCCCTACCCCAGGGCATCTATGTCCCTGCACTGGCTCTCGAATAAGCAGCTGCTATGGGAAAAGAGAGCCCATCAATCTCAGCTCTTGCAAATCCTTGGGGGAAGAAGACATTCTGAACACTAATGTTTTCTTGATAACTAGGGATCGGTCCTCTTTAAAACCCCAAACCTTCTCACCGTTTGCTGAGAATCTTTTCTGAACGTTACGTTTCCTGATGTAAGGAGAGTCCTCCCACCATGACCGCCCTGTTGCTGATGCCTTGGGATGGGGCTGCCGCTCGCTCACGTCACTGACCTCACGCTGGCTACTCTCATCCTTTCACTACCCCTGTGCTGGCGTTCCTATCTCCCCACTTCTCAGATGGGCATGCTGAGGCACAGAGGTGAACTGGCCGGCCCACGGTGACATGGCAGGTGGAGTCAAAAACCCGAGTCTCACTGACTGTCTCAGCATTCTGTTTTCTGAGGTCATGCCCAATTTTATAGTTTCATGGTCTTTTTTTGACGCTAGACTATCAGTTGATCCTGTGTCTGTCTGTCCGGAATAGTCGGTCCTCCTCTAATCAGCTCAAAGTGTCAGAAGGTGGGAAAAGAAGCCCCTTGTTTCACATAAAGCAACTGGGGTACTGGACAGCTAGAAAAGAAACCATGGATCTCAGGTGTAAAGAATCAATAGTGAATAGATTACACAAACAGAAGGCAAAAGCTTTGATATCTCTTTTAGCTGCTCTGGGCAGTCTTTGCTGACCTCCTGGCTCTCAGCTGAGGTCTGAGAGGTGTGGCTGCCAAACAGCTGAGTTTCAGAGCACAGAGCATTCATTGCTGGGCCCCCGCCAGCCCCTCACCGCCCCCCCCGTCCCAGGGACACAAGGACAACTAGTAAGAGCCAGATGTCACGTGACCAGTTCCTTCGAGGGGTCCAGTGTGATTCCTATGCACCTCTCAGCACCATGAAGCGCTACGTGAGCTCAGTGGTTCTCCAGGCCTGCTCCAGGAGCCCGTGGGGGTCCACAGACCCTTCGGGGGTCTATCCCATCAAAACTACTTTGATATTTACACTAAGACCTTACATGCCTCTTTCATGCTCACTTTTTCAAAAGTACATGATGGAGTTTTCCAGAAGCTGCAGAACATGTGATATTGGCACGCTGATGAACAACAGGATGTGTACTTGCATCGTCTTGTGTTTTAACAATTTCTTGGCTTTAATTTCTAATACAGCAAATGCTGATACATACAGCCCACGTGAACAGAAGGTCTTGGGGGCCTCTGATAGTTTTTGAGAAGGTGGAGAGCATGAGACAAGTTACTCGTGGGGCCCCAGGGGGGCTGGGTGTGAAGGGGCACATCTGGAGGCTGTGAGGACCAACAGGAAGCTGGTGTGGCCCTTCGAAGCAGGATGTGGATGGTCAGCGGGGGGGGAAGGGCGGGGGGGAGGGGTCCACAACCAAGCCAGGTGTAGGGGTGCCGAGTGGGCTTGGGTGGTCAGCGGGAGCCGGGGATGACCCGGGCTTTGCCACCAGGGAGACGCAGGCTGTCAGGGGAGCTGGTGTCAGAGAGGAAGGAGGCCAAGGCAAGCCCAGCCCTCCCACGCTACAAACCCTAGGCTCTGTGATGCTCACCACAGACTGCCTGTCAGCTCGGGCGATGCCTCGTCCCAGACTCCGACTTGGGAAGGCTTAATCTTCTCCGATTAAAAATGACACCCAAACTGTGTACTAAGCCACACATGTCATCACAGCCACAGAAGGTCAAAGAGATAAGAGGAGAACAGGAAGCACAGGAAGTTCTTTAAGGGGAAGAAGGCCATTTTTCTCTCTCTTTATGAGATTCTACTTGTCGGGCATGGAGACGCCGTTTGCTTGCGGCACGTGCGCTGGCGGTGAGCAAGCTGCTGTCACTGTCCCTCGTGACACCGAGAGGGAGCAGTGATCAGCCGCCATGCAGACGGCCAGAGCAAGGCCGGCCAGACCAGGAGCGGCACCTACCGCCTTTCAAGTCAGCGGATGCCCCCACGTACTGAAAGTTGTCCATGTTAATGACATCGATGATAGGGGACACGACCCGAGTCCTGTCCTGAAAAACAAATCGAAAGAAGACGGGAGTCGGTATCACAAACAAAACAGAGCATCCCGCCCCACCAGAGGCAGGCATCGGTGTCCGGCGGCTTCAGGGACACCCGCCGCCCCTCTGACCACCTGCCATCCCCCAGGCCCACGGAGACAGAGGCCGGGGGCTCCCCGCCCTCACTGTCATGGACGGGGTCTGTTCTGTGCCGACCAAGGTCGGCAGTGGGCGGGCAGAGAGAATCGCTCCGAGAGCCGACAGCCATGGCCATGGGACACCTCTGGCGTTTGCTGCCCTGGCTGACGGCGAGGCCTGCACCCGTGTGTCCCCAGCGTTCTTTTCTGTTTCCCCAAGCGCCAAAACTTCCCAGCACGGGGCTGCTTTCCTTCTGACAGAATCGAAGCTCCGCTGTCCTTACGTATCCTATCCCGTGAGCTGTGGTCAAGCTCGGGAAGGGACGCACGCCTAAGACAGCCACGCCGCGCTGCTAGGAATCTGTTTCTGTGGGCCTGAGGTGTGTGTGATGAGAAGCACATGGACATCATTACAGCCGAAGGCAACCCAAGTCAACTCGAGAATCCCAGATTCGAAGTATGTCTCACCTGTGAGTCTACCCGACAAAGCATTTTTCCCCCTTAGATGGAGGCATTTCTTTCTCCCATAGTTATTACTCTGGTGGTTTGTGAACATAAGGCCTTTTAACTTTCCTGCCCTCTTTAAAATCAGATGCTTGATGCTGGTGAGAGGCATCGCCCCATGCGGCTAGTTAACAAAAGAGTAAATGCTTTCCTCGAGCCATTTACAGAACCCGCGTTAACCAGAAGAAAGACTGTGAAAAACAAATTAGTAACAGAATCTGCAGAGCTAAGAACAGAATACATCAGAGGAACACGTAAGAGAAGAGTATAAAGTTCCATCACCCCCAGGTGCAAGTTTACAGGGTAGAAACACCCGTGCGGGGCACTGAGCTCGAAGAATCCGATCTTCCTTGCCCGGCTCTGTCTGGACCTGGGCATGGGAGTCAAAGAACATATAATGTGCTCGAGTTCTCAGTCCACTTCTTTTGTTTTGACTTCTTTTGATAGGACTGGAACTAGTAAGAATTACAATTTTCCACGCCTTCCATCCTTACTTGAGGAGAGGGTACTGGAAATAATTCTGACAGTTCCGCCGTGGACGTGTGGGGTCTACGCACATGCTAGCGTCTTGGCCGTGGCATCCCTGTGTCCTCTACCTCCCTGGGGGACAGCCTGGGGCTGTGGGGACTGGCCTGGGGGAGGTGGGGCGGAGATTCCAGGGGGGTTCCTCTTTCAGCTAGGTGGGTGTGATGTGTAAGAGGGCTCAATTAGGGATGGACTCGAACCTTCTTGGCCACCCTGGCTCTGCCTCCCATATGAATTTGGATGTGTTATTAAAGTTCCCTGGACCCCAAGTCACTCATGTGTCCAATGGGGGTAATACCTGGATTAAAGGTGATATGTAATGTGCCTAACATGTGGTAAGTAAAGAGTCCTATCAATAACTACTAGTGTACAAGATCAACATCATCATCATATGGTAATTACTAGTAGCTTGTGGCTGGTTAGTATTTCATGACTTACTGTCCATTGGCTATGTCCTTGTCACGCTTGACTTGTAAAAGGCATGACTTGTTCATTCTCTATTTCTCTAGTACTTTCATTAAGTTTGCTTTATCACCCCAAAGAAACACTTTCTCAGGAGAGAGGAAAGAAAGTCAATAGACCAAGTAAAAGGCAAGAGACATGGCAAAAGGCCAAAAGTAATACCACTGATGATGTTTCTAGAGACAGAGGGACACAGAGTGAGCCATGGGTCACCCTGACGGTCTCAACAGGACAACGCTGTGGTCACGGGCACCGGTCCCGCCACAAGCCCGCAGGCTGGGTCTCTTAGTGAGCAGCATCATGGGAGACGCCCCCCCGCCCCACCTGTCAAGTGCCTTTCTCCCCGGCCGTAGATGCCTACGGTGAAGACAACACTCTAGGAACAGATGTCCAAGCGGCACTTCCCGCCACACAGCGCGAGCCCCGCGCCTCACCTCGGCCACCCTCTCCAGGAGGGGCTCCAGCCAGTGCTCGTTGCACTCACAGTGGCTGTCCAGGAATGTCAGGACCTTGGCCTGGGCCGCGTCGGCCCCCCGGACCCGCGAGCGCATCAGGCCTGCGGAAGGGATTCCAAAAGCGCGTCAGGGTACCTGAGACAAAGGCCACGGACCAGCTCCTCCAGCCCCGCCATCGACCCCCCCCCACCTCGGATCCGCAGCCCCCTTGCAAGCCTGGGTGGGAGGGCCAGTCCTGCCCTGTGGTCACCAAGACAGAGCTCTGTCGGGACGACTTCTTCCAAGTCTACTGGGTGCCCGGGAAGACAACTGTCTTAGACCCACCCTCTGAGAAAGGCCTCTACATAACTGGAGTCTCCTCCATCAGGCAACTCAAGTGTGGAACTTTTACAATGATTTTCCTGTGACACAGCGACAGGGTTTTCTGATGAACTGGGCCACGAAAGGTGTTACTCGGATGCTTCCAGGGGCTGATGGAGCCGATTTTGGTGGTGATAATGTAATGAGAAGAGAAAAGTGTTGCAAATATCTTTGTCTTCCAAAGACAGCTCAGCCCAGTGACATACATGACAAACCCCAGGTGACTGGCTTTTACACAAAAAATTAGTTCCACTATCGGTCAAATTAATGCCATTTATATACTTGTGACCTGTTCCTAATATAGGGTTTTTATGATCACGCAAAGTCTCAAGTGGTATCTGTGTCACTGGATGGGGGGGGTCATATATGGCCTCTGCGATGGATGCTGGGCCGTTAGCCCGGCCTGTGGTTTCGCTTTTCACAATTTCAGTTACCCATGGTCAACTGCGGTCTGCAAGCAGATGACCCTCCTTCTGACGTCTCCTCAGAAGGTCGGTAGTAGCCTGACGCTATGGGATCTCTGTCCCTCACGTCACTTCATCTCATCACATGGGCATTTTATCACCTCATGTCAGGACAAGAAGGGTGAGTGCCATCGGATAAGGTATTTTGAGAGAGACCACATTCACATAACTTTTTTATAGTATACTATGACTATCCTATTTTACTATTATTGTTGTTAATCTCTTACTGTGCCTAATTTATAACTTAAACCTCGTTGGAGGTATGTATGCATAAGAAAAAAAAGAGTCTATCCAGGGTCCCATACGACCCATGGTTTCAGGCATCCACTGGGGGTTTTGGAACGTATAAGGGGGGAATGACTGTATATGAAGATGATGTGACTATTCACAACCAGTGAGGACCAGTGTCTTAAGTTCCTTCATACACAGTAGTCAAATGGGTTTTCAGTGGTAGTTATAGAGCCGCATGCCACGGGAGGGAAAAGAGACAAAGGTTTTTAGTTCTGCTGTTGCGAAGGCAAGAGTATCAGTTTGTACTGGGCAAACCCTTGCTCAGAGCACAGTTCTAAACCCCGATCGAAACAGAAAAGGCAAGTATTGTAAAGGGCCAGAGAGCAGTCAGAAGCAGGCAGAAACGGGAAGGGGTTCAATCCTTAAAAGAAGAAAACCAGTGGAGTGCCCATGCATGTGGTGTTTCTCGTGAGGTTACTCTACGACCCACAGCAACACCACCTTTTTGGCTTGCGGTGTCAGAGGACAGAGTCCAGGGTCTCTAGAGTGGCCGGAAACTGAAGGAGGAGATCCCGGAAAGGAGGTCAGCCCCCAGTCTGGTGATAACCTCCCCATAAATCCTCGGCTGACTCCTGATCCCCAGGCACAGGGAGACCCCAAGCAGTCCGTGAAAAGGAACGATCAGAAGGCAGAAAGAATGGAGATTTCAGCTGGTAACCACCCCAGGGACACTGAATTTGGCACATGAGTTCCGCCAAGGTCATCTGAAGTTCCTCAGCTGATTCTAATGAACAGCGAGATAAAGAATCACTGGCACAATAAAATCCTCAGTGCTAAATGAAGCTAAGCTGTTCCTTCGCTGTCGTATTTTATGCAACTGATTTTCTCTGTCATCTAGTAGCAATACTGTAGGCATCTGTCTATATGTTCAAATATATGGGACACACACACACACACACACACACACACACCACACACGTACAGCCAAGCACACATATACATTTGTGTGTGTGCATTTTCTCACTCAACTATCGCACACTTCATTTGTTTCATATAGACTTCCCACCCTCTGCCTTCCCCCAGCGGGCCCTCCTCATCCCGTTCCAAAACAAAGCGTCAATATGGGCTCTTACCCGAGTGAACACCCTAATTTAAAGCACTTAGAAGCACGGATTTCTGAGGCTAACGGCACTCTCTGACAAGGCTAGCAAGTGATTTGTCAGTTATAAAATGCCGACACGAAAAATAATTTCTTTCTTTTCCACCTCTTCTTTTTCCTCCCCCCATGCTAGCAGACACTTTGGGTTTAAATTCAAAAAGTTATTACGCAGTTCGTCTGGAAGCAAATATAAGGCAAGATTTTCAGTCTGATCTCAAAGTTTTGGTTTATTCTAAGCTTGGGAGACAGATGGGAGTCCAGCAAATAGAGCTTGCTTAGGAGCAAGGCCGGTCCCATTGTTTATGTCTTGAACATCTGGATTGATGACCTGAGTTGGTTAAAATATGGTGCTGACAGCATTGTCCAAATAGGCTCAATCACTTTATCGCAGATGAAAATCATGCTAAGAAAAACTGCACTGCTTGACTCCAGCTCGACTGTCCAGGGAATCAGAAGAAAGAGTGTCCATTGATCAGGGAATGCAAGCACCACTCCAGATCAACAGAGTCATCCTCAAATAACCAAAACGGCATGTTCTGAAGCTGTGCAATCTTCCTATTGGGAAAGGTTTCTCCGGACTATGGTGGAGTCTAGATGCCAGCCACCATGCCTTCCAACAGCACTGATACACTGGATGGTAATTACATTGTGGATTTAGCTTCCTTTCCAGACACTTCAAAGTAATACTTTCCCCCTTTGGAGTCTCTCTTATACCTGCCAATAAAGTCGACTCGATGAGCCCAGCTCTGGCAGATAAGACTGACAGCAGGTTTTGAAGCCGGCATTTGCAAAATCCAATAAGCATGTAATTGCAGCACTATCTTCCTTCTTGGGATGCCTCACCGTCAGCGGGCTGTCAAACTTGAACCCCTTATTTTATCAGATGCCTGGAGCATGAAGTCATTAAACTTCTCATTGCTAAGTCTTTGTTTTTCTTCTAAACTCTAGTACTCCAGGGACTGATAAGACTTCCTAGACTGTAAAAGGAAGAGAGGAGCCGCTTTTCTAAATACACAAATAAAAATATAATTTGAACTCCTGCCCTAGTATACAGATAATTTCAATTTGAATGTCCTCCCTAGGCTTTGCAGGGAGAGGCTCCCAAGAGGCTCTGGTAGAGACAGACAGACAAAAAAGACTAGAAAGTTAATTGTTCTTTTAGCTGAAACACTTCTTTAAGTTATTGCCAGGCTCGGGAAAAGTCAGAATTCAACTGTCTTGGTATTGAATTAAGAAAAGAGTCTTACCTTCTCGCCGATCATTTCTGAGAACCCTCACCTTCTCAATTTTCCCCAAGAGAGCCCCGTCTTCAGCTAGGGAAAGAGAGAAGCAGAACATTTGGAACCCCGTTTACATGGGCTTCGTATTCAGGTATTGTGAATCTCGGTCATCTGCGGGTGGAGGATCTCCTGGGGCATCGAGGAGGCCCCTCTTCTTTCTGCGGGCCCCGATTTCTGGCCTTTTCAGGAAACTCGTCATTAGCACGCACACTAAGGGGAGCTGGTGTCCCGGAGAAGGGCCGGGCATGGGGGAGGAATCTGACACGGTACTCACGGTCGTTGCTGTAGTCATCCACCAAGATGATCTCTTTTATGAGGTGGGGAGGGCTTTTCTTAAGCACACTGAGGAAAAAAAGATAAAGGTTGGAGGCCTGTAAGGGGTATCACCTGGGGTGGGGAATTCTCATGTGCTGGTCCCAATCCTTGGCCGGAGAAGCCATCAGCCACTCCTCGTGTGGCAGTCAGGGGACCTGCCTGACCCCCCCCCGACAGCCCTGGCCCAGGTGTGCTGGGGACGCAGGGCCGTGTCCAGCACCCCTACCAGTGAACGCCTCCCATAAGGTGCAGCAGGTGGGCAACGGGGGGGCCTCTCCTGCCCTCACCTGACCACTGTCCTCAGCAAGGCCGACCTGGCTTCATTGTGGAACGTGATCACCACGCTGGTGGCTGGCAGGTCCACTCGCCACTGCTTCCGTTGACACCTGAGGGAAAGGAAAAGACGGTTCTCCGAATGAAGAACCCAGACCTGGTTCGGGAAGGCTCTGGAGAGCGCAAGCAGCCCGGCCGGCTAGGGTGGACCTTCTCGGACGAACTGGCTGTCTGCAGAAGGGGCCGGCACATTCTGAGAGAAAGTGACAACGGGACAGAAGGAAACAGGAAAACACAACCGGAGTTACATTTTAAAAGATGATTTCGGCGAAAAGTAACACATTGAGAACATCTTTCTAACGCTGGAAAAAAAAAAGCATGTTTTAAAACAGTGAAGTCCCATTTATTCTCACATGCAGATACACCTCTAGAGATGTGCTTTTCACAATTCACAGTGGTTATTTCTGAGGGGTGGAGCCAACTGTGTGTCGATGCTCTTTTCTCATTTCTGCAGCAAGCACGTGGGGCCTCTGGGATTCTTGGCAAAGCTGTATCTGGAACCTGGCTCTGTCCCGCCGACCACACTCCCCCTCCCGCCCGCCCTCCCCACCCCAAGGCAGCAGGGACACACGTCTGTCACCCTGCAAGGCTGGGGCAGGGTGTGGGCCTGTGGGAACCTGAGCCCGCCCGCTCTCACCTTTTGTTTTAAGGAGTACTGAAAGAACCCAGGGACTGTCTCTGAACAAAGTCGATCCGGGGGGCCGGGGAGAAACTATGGGCAGATCAACACAAGGCACTTCTCAAGTCTGTTCTCCACAAACAGACACAAGACCGTGAGGACAAGGAATGGCTCTTTTAAAAAATAGGACTCGGCCAGGTCGAGGTTGAAGATGCTAAAGTATCCCCCACTAGAGGCAGAAATGACCCATTAAGGTAGACCCAGCTCAGTAGAAACCATCATAAGGGACCCTCCAAGGCAGGCCCCATGGATCTGGAGAACATGCTACCATGGAGGTGATGGTTCCAGACACAGAGCAATACATCTGGGGCGGGCTTGCAGCCTGTTAGGACTGCGAGGCAACCATCAACTTGGGGTTTCAGTGCATTTAGAGAGTTTCCAAAATGGTGGTACCACGGACACCCGCTTGGAAAAAAGGCTGGGGAGACAGTAAAGCCTCTTTGCGCTGAGAGAAACCGTTCTGCAACAGTCTTTTTATACCCAAGGTCCAAAGAGTGAAAGATTTTTGCTGGGAGCCTGTAGCAGGGTGGGGACCTGTCCATGGGCGCCCACCACGAGGTCCGTCCCCGGTGGCCTCTGTGCTCTGCAGACTGTCCCTGCACTTCATGCAGTGAAGCATACTGCCTCCCGCACGGAAGCAGCTGGAAACCTTCCATGGTGCCAATCCACTTTAAAAACCTTGCTCTACCTGTTAGCTCTTAACGCCATTTACCGCGGCTGTGAGGGATGGGTTTCCAGAATTAATTAAGGCCTTTATCTTAAATGGCAAATCAGTGGGAAAAGGAGACAGATTTCTTTAAAAAAAAAGTCATCTCTGGAGCTCAGCCACGGCTAAAAGCATTTAAGCAGTTAAGGACTCAAGTGGCCGAGCGAGCAGCTCACGGACAATGGCCAGCACTTCCACATGAACGGGGACATCTGAAAGGAAAATGGCCCACAGACACTAATTTTCCCTCCTGACTGGGAAAACGACTTCAGAGAAGCAAATTTCGAAAAGGAGCAAGAAAAGCAGTGCAATTAAGAAGCAATTAATTCAGAATCACAAAACGGACTTCTTTTACTTATTCTGGTTATCTGGATAGGCTGACTTTCACTAATCATGAGAAAACTGCATAATCTACCCGTCATTGTCGTCCGGGGGACAAAAACACATTCTGGAATTAATATGGTACCTCATTATGGCTCCCGACAGCCGAGTCTTTAATGACAAGTAGACGGATAGGCTAGTTTTGCAGTTACTCCTTTTCTTTCAATTTTAAGAATTAGCCAATTGTTGGATTAAGGAAGGGTGTGCAAGGTTCAGCTGTAAACAAATTCCCGAAGACAGTCCTTCCCTGGGACTCATTCCATAATGCTAACGAGCAGCATCGGAAGAGCAATACCCTCCGCAGTGAGGGGCCCCCCAGGCCAGCGGGCAGCGCAGCCACGGAAGGATTCAACCAGGGAAGCACTTTTCCTCCTCGAATCATTGTCCACTTAACCAATCCAATCATGTCCTATTCTCCCGGCTTCCTCTTTTCTGTGGGAAGCCTCATTCTCCGCGAGCACGAGCACGGGCGAAGTCTCAAGGGGCCCCTGGAAATGTTTTTTTCCAGAACACAAAGGGCTGCTGCAGCCACATCATTTTATGAAAACTCCTCTGCATATTCATAAGGCACCAAGTTTTGCTAGGGCTTGGCAGTCAGGAGGCATGCCATTTTTAAGAGGCATCGCATTTTTAAGGCAAAGAGGGATAACGAGCAAAAACTGAGAACTATCTTACGCCCCATGAGCTAAGAGTGTATGTGTGTAAGGACGTGTATGGATTCAGATCCGAACTCCTCACGCGGAGCCAAGAGAAGGGGGAGGGGGGAGTGCAGAATTTCTTTAAAAAGAAACAGAATAAATCTTGCATTTAAAGACTCCTATCCGTGCCACCCAGTCTTCACTACTGCAGAGTGAGTGAAAGAAGGCCCGATATAGCAGCTCATCGGGGGACTTGGCTGCCAGGGGCACGTTCCTACTGGAGCTTTCTTGGGGAGCAGAGGATGAACCACAGCGTCCTTCAGGTCCGTGGCAGGACAAGTCTGCAGCCGACGCGAGCTGAAAGCCGTAGGATGCCTGGGGCGCAAGACAGGGCTCTGGGGCCACAAGCTGGCCTGAGTCTCCACGGGTCTGGTAGTAGAGCCCCTCTGCCCCATCACCATCGGTATGTGTATTCACGAGGAAGATTTCAACTTCCTATCCGGTAAAACGCAGACTTTAAAAACTGGACACAAAGTTTCTCTTTTTTAAGTCTTGAGTTTAGTTTTAAAATTTCTCTGCGACCACACAGCTATCAATATCTGAACTCTTGAGTGGCTGGAAATGGAAAAAATGGCTGATCTCAACCACCATGTGCTCCTGAGCCCTTCTGAAGAATGAACTTGTCTCTGGGGCAGACTCGTTCTGATGCGGGGGTTATATTTGGGGTTGATCATAAAGTTGATCAAAGAACCCAAAGCACCTCTTCAGATGCATCCCCAAATGCCCTGGGAAGCTAGAGGCTCTGTTTAAGAACGCAGGAGTTGCATAATGTATGTCTTCTACTCCACCCCCAGCATGCCACGGCTCACCACCATCCCAGCTGGCCTAGTATTTCCGCAAAGGGCCTGTGGTAGACTTGGTTACCGACTGTGGCATCTGTGAACATGGCTCTCATAATCTTGCACGGTTACTGGAAAAATCAAATAAAAATGTATGAAAAAAAACCTTTGAAAATGGGAAAGGCCACGATAATTATAACTCAGGGGTGTAATACGCATTTGGTGGTTGCGCATGATCAGTGCCTGTCATCGGCACGTGGCGGTTAGCATGGAATTTTCTCTAGGAACTTGGAGTCGAGGCTGATGTGACGGGCGTGAGACAAACTAATGCACATGATGATCCGGGGGTGGGGAACGCATGGTCACTCGGGGGAAGAGGGGTTCTGAGGTCCGCGAGAAGAGCTCAGTGGATGGAAAGGTGGGGGATGGAGAAGCAGGCTTTAATAAAAGAGAGAGTTCCAGAACATCTACAATGTGTAGAGAAAGGCTACACTTAGTGAGACGGGCATGACAGCCAAAAACGGAGGGTCACAGGAATGAAGAAACACTGGCTGAATATGCTCCGTCTCCCTGAAATGCCCATTTAACTCAGATTTTGTTAGGAAAATACCAAGCAAGTTGGCTGATTCATAATTAATTTAGTCATTAAATTAGTAATTATGCATTACTCTATGTCAGCATAAAGACTGGCTTCTATGATGGAAGAGATGGGAAATATACACACCTTAAAAGATAAAAAAGCAACATTTCAAACCATGTCAAGCCCACGTCGGCATTTTCTGGTCTCCCAGTGCTCAGAGATGCTCAGCCCCTCTGTGAAGCCCGCGGGGTGCTTCCAGCCAGTCCCGAAAGAGGGATGTGTAGACCCCACAACCCTGAGCATAACACACAGCCTCTATCCTGATTACAAGCTGGAGTCCGCGTTGGAGGAAATCTTCTGGCCACGGGAACCTTGGATGTTAGTTTCTGCAGCAGACACTTCTCACCGTGTGCCCCCAAGTCACCCTCCAGCCATGTCTCTGCTTCCCGTGGAGCAGCTCAAGGGGAAAACACCACCAGGCTCAGGCAAGGCCGTGGGATTTCAAGGTTCTGGGTGCTGTCCTATGTATTCCTCTTTACAAATTATTAAGTTGGCATTCTGGGTTCATTCAATCTGTGAATTCAGTTTGAGTCTGCCCCTGAGAGACAAATCTAGCTTTGGTTTGCTGGCAATGAAACAAAGCAAAGCATGGGGAGCAGGGAGCAAATAAGCAAAAAGCAAAAGTTCCTGGGTTTGCAAAGTAAGGGCCGAGCCCTGGACCACGATACATCCACCATGGTGAAGAGTTTCCGTGGCTTCTTGGGAAGAGCTGCTTTTGCCCAGGCAACCTCTGCCCCATCACCATCGGAATGTGTATTCACGAGGAAGATTTCATACCCACAACCTAGAGAGCATTACACAAGCAGCCATACACCCTCCACTCACTTTTATCAAGTCTTAATATTTTACAGGGCGCCTGGGGGGGCTCAGTCAGTTGAGCGTCCTGATTTCAGCTCAGGTCATTATCTCCAGGTCATGGGATCGAGCCCCGCGTTGGGCTCCACACTCAGCACAGAGTCTGCTTGAGATTCTCTCCCTGCCCCTCCCTCTGCCCCTCCCCCTCTCTCATGAATAAATAAATCTTTTAAAAAAACCTATTTTACAACAGGGGCACATGACATGTGGTAGTTTAGTCCCTTGTGTCCTTCCCACCTCAAACCCTATCTTTGCCAGGTAACCACCATCCTGAATTTGGTACTTCATTATCCCTATGTATGTTTTCAATAAAGTACGTATGTCCATATTCATAAACAATATATAGTATTGTTCTGTGCGTATTTGAAATTTATATGGGTGACACTGCGTGGCGACTTGCTTTTTGCACCTTTCGGGAATACGCCTGCTTTGATCCACATTGCTCTATTTACCTCACGTTCACTGCTGACTAGCTGCCCACAGAAGGCACACAGCACATTCCGTCCCTTTTCTGTGGATCGTTAACTTGTCTGTTAGGAATAACGCAGCAGTGGACACTGTCTTTTTACATGCATGAGAAAGCTTCTCTGCATTATCTACCCACAAGTGGGACTGCTAGTTGTAGATTATGTCCCTCTTCAACTGAGCCTGAGACAGTCAAACTGTGCTCTAACATGGCTGTTAGTGGTTTCACTCCTACCCACAAGGTCAAGTACATATTGCTCCATGGTCTCATCACCCCTTGGTACCGTCACAGTGTTTTAATTTTGTCAGGCAGACTGGTATGAAACGGCTGCTTAGGATTCCAATTTTTATTTCCCCAGTTACTAGAGGCCACACATCTTTCCATATGTTTATAAGCTGACTGGAGTGTTTCTTCTGTTAACTGCCTGCTCATATTTTCGGTCTACTTTTTGATTAGATTTTTGCCTCACCATTACTCGATGACGGCAATTTGTATATTCTGGACATTATCCTTTGTCTGCCAGATGCACTGTAAAAATCTTCTCCAAGTCTGTGGCAGATCCTTTAGTTTTGTGTGTGATGTCTGCTGTCAAATGTACGTTTTAAGTTTGCTTTTCAAACTGTGGCCCTGGGGTAACGTTTTCGCGACCCAAGGTCACTGATACATTCTTGTAGATTTTCTTCCAGATGTTTTAACTTTTACAAATACTTTTAACATTCACGTTCTCCACCTACCCATACTCTCATGAATGGGAGGACTGTCATCTCATTTTTCCTACGTGGATGATCCATTGTCTGAGCACCACTTAATGGCTCATTACTTCCTCCCGGATTCATAATGTCACTGCTGTCACACTGCATTTTTTATACGCAGAGTTCTGTTTCTGGTTCCACTTCTGCTCTGTTCATCTACTCGTGTAACCCTGCATTCATGCCACGCTGCCTTAACTGGAAGTAAGTCCTCACATCCGACACGGGAGGTTGCCTACGGTGTGTTGTTCTTCAAGGCTTTTATTGGTTATTTGGGGCTATGTGCCTTTCCTTTTGATTTTAAAGATCAGTTCTTTAAGTTTCATGAGAAAAAGCACCGTATGACACTGTACTGAATTCCCACATTAATTTGAAGAGAATTGGTATCTTTGTAATATCGACTGGGGTTTTTTTGGGTCCTTCAATTACGGTTTTTTTTTCGCTTTTGTTTTGTTTTTTAAGTAATGTCTACACCCAACGTGGGGCTCTAACTCAGGATCCTGAGATCAAGAGTTGCAGGCTCCACCGAGGGAGGCAGCCAGGCACCCCCTTCAGTTATGTTTTGTATTTTTCTAATCTTCTCCAGAAAAGTTGTGTGCATCTTATGTTGCGTTTATTCCTAACCGCGTCCCGCTCGCTCTACAGAGTGGGGTCTGTTGTCCTGTCTCCTAAAAGGCCAGGACTACTGCTTGTCTCTGCAGGTGGACGCTGTGCTGCAGCCTCAGGGGGCTCCCTTCTTTGTTCTGACAGTCTGTAGGCTCTCCTGGATTTTCCACTAATCAAGTCATCCACACTTTGTCCTTTTCTTTCCATTTCTTACCTATATTATGGTTCTTGTCTTAATAAGGCGCTAGTGATGGCCTGTGGCATAAAATGCGGTTTAAAAAAACGGGGTAGAGATCATCCCTGCCTCCACCCCATCTTTGATGTCCATGTGATTAGATTTTCATCATTAAGCATAATGTTTGCAGTGGATGTTTTATTGATGCCTTTAATTGGATTAAGGAAATTCCCTTGTAAGTGCTAAATTTTACTGATTTTTTTCCCTTTCCATTTATTTTTTTTTAAGATTTTTTATTTATTTATTTGAGAGAGAGAGAATGAGAGAGAGAGCACATGAGAGGGGGAAGGGTCAGAGGGAGAAGCAGACTCCCTGCTGAGCAGGGAGCCCAATGTGGGACTCGATCCCGGGACTCCAGGATCATGACCTGAGCCGAAGGCAGTTGCTTAACCAACTGAGCCACCCAGGCGCCCCCATTTATTTTTTCTTAAGCTTTTCTTCTTTATTTTTTAAAAGGTTTTATTTAATTATTTGAGAGAGAGAGAGAGAACGAGTGCATGTGTGCAATTGGGGGGAGAGGCAGAGGGAGAGAGAGAATCCCAAGCAGGCTCCACACTGAGCATGGAGTCCAACGCGGACTCGATCTCATGACCCTAAGATCATGACCTGAGCTGAAACCAAGAGTTGGATGCTTAACCAACAGAATCACCCAGGAGACCCTAGCTTTTCTTCTTTAATCCATTGAGAAGGTAAATTGTATTAATACAGTTTCTTTGCTCAGTCATTCTTGTAGTCCTAAACTAAACTCTAACTGGCTATGATTTTTTTTTTAAATAGAGCTGTATTAGATTTGTGAGGATTTGGTTGAGATCTTTTGACTCTATAACCATAACTGTGACTGGTCTACAAGTTTCTATTCTTATGCTTTCCTTTTCCAATTTCATAGTAAGGTACTCCTGCCCTCATGAAGCAAACGGGGTAGCTTTCCCTCTTTTTCTGTTCTTTAAACTAGCCCATGTTTTATGTAAACCCACTTGAGCCTTGTCCATTTGGGGAAGGCAAACTTTTTATTGCTGTAACTTTCTTTCGTGGCTTGTATTTATTCATATTTTTTATTTCTTGAGTGATTCTGGTAATTTCCACGTTCCTAAAAAACTATCTATTCTATATAATTCTGTCACCTCTATTTGCATGTAAGTGTACTTACAATTTTCTTATGGTCTTCATAAGCTCTACTGTATCTATAGGAATGTCTGTGCTTTTCTTCCTAATACTACTTAATCATGGTTTTTCTTTATTTTGGTTAATCAGTATCCTTATATAAAGCTTTATGAAAAGCTTTTTTCAAGCTTTATATAATCCTCTCTACTTTGTGTTTTCCTAGTTCATTAAATTTTTCTTTTTCCTGAATTATGTCCTTCCTTCTGCTGTTGAGGTTTTACCCTGTTGTATTTTCCCACCTTCTTGAGTCACAGAGTGGGCCTGGGTTACCCTATGGAACAAACAGGTGGCTTCAAATCCAATCAAACTCTATAGGACGGAGAAACAAAAGCAGTTCTGTCCTCAACCAGGAGGAGGGTGGGGTGAAATGGGGAGAAGTGGCCTGAGGTGTAATGATTCACTTTTTAATTCCAGGGAAGAGCGACGTGGCATGTCTCCATCCTATGCCAAAGTACACACCGCAGGCCGGGCCCCGGGGAGACAGAGCTGCCGAGGGAGCCCTGGGGCTGTGCCCCCTGCCGTCTCTAGCACACCCAGCACCTGACAGTGTGCCAGCCTCCACGCACACCTGCCGGCCAGGTGAGACCAACCGGGAGAAGCTGCGTGAGGGTCAAGCTCAGACGGTGAGGCCGGGATGTTTCAAAACCTCGAAATAGATTCAAGTGGATTCTCTCACCTCCCAGCCCATTTGCTCGCTGCCTGTTCAGAGGAAGGCTCTGAACAGCAGGTGACCCCAAAGAGGCCCTGAATGCACATTTGTCCCCTTGCGCTCCCCCACAGAGACCACTTCCGTGGTTTCCATTTCAATGGAGAAAAAAGAGCGGGTGTGTTGTTTGTGTGTGTTCCGGCAGCCTGACACAGCTGTCCCCATGGGAGCTGCCGATTCCCACATAAGCTGTCCAGTTGGGGCACCCGCCAGGCACATACTCTTCATTCAGGATGCCGATGTCCTTTGGGGGCAGGGCCTGGACTCCTGATCGCCAGGAAGTCTGGACAGTTAGTGTCAGACTCTCAGAAGGGCTATGAAAATGAAGATGCCTTGGCCCGTCCCCTGGGGTAGGTCTAGAGTGATGCCTGAGAATCTGGTTTTAGAAGCTCCCCTTTTCCCCAGGTGAAGCTGAAGCAGGTTGTTCTTAGGCCTCATTTTTTATTTTATTTTTATTTATTTTTTATTTTTAAGTCATCTCTCATTTTAAGAAACTTGGCAGAAGACTGACGGACTTAGGGAGCTGTAATTAGACTCATCCGAGGAGCTCTGGATTTGTACACCCAATTCTGATAATGGACCACAGAGCACAGAGGTTAAAAGCCACTTCTCTAGAAGATTTTGGTTTCCCATTCCCCATCCACCTGAAGCTGAGTCCCAGTGTCCATCATGTAAGGACCCCGCCTCTGCTATATTCCTCACACTCTCCCATGGCTGTGAAGCCCGATACCTCGAGTCAAGTCTGAGGCCTCTGGAATAAGGCCCCAACACCCAGGGTCCCGTGGAAGAAGACCTAGCCCACCCGTGGAGTCTGGACTCACTACAGGGGGGTGGGAGGTACTTGAAACAGGCTGGCCCTCTACCTTCAGAGCATGAACAGCATTTATAGGCCAGACTGGGTGGGATGTCTCTCGGGCACTTCCTCTTGGGCCACCCACAGATAATCAGCCTCCCATGGCCAAGTTCACCGTGCATTTTGCTGCGGAGTTCTAGGAAGGCTGGACAGACCCTGGCGTAGAATGGGTGTTGGATATGGGAAAGAAGGCAAAATTGAAAGGAAAGAAGAAAAAAAAAGAAACAAGCTACCTAGTTGTTGTATCGTGTTCATTTAATTAAAACATGCTCTGAAAAATCCTCCCAACAGTGATCATGGCGCTATATTCCACCTAATCAACTAATTTCTGATCAGTCCTAATGGCTAGAGAGCTTATTACCACAGAGGTCTCTTAAGGCAGAAGAGAACCAAGTCCTCAGACATTCCAAAACCTCTACAGGACCCATCTGAAATTAAGCTTCTTAAAAATCTAGTTGGCAGGAGATGGGAATAAGCCCCATTAATCACCATGGGTTTGTCTCGCTTTGAAATTATTAGTCTAAAACAGCTCTTTCAAATACTGCCAGTTCTTGTATCCTGAATGCATACGGATCAGGGGCATGACCTAAAACAACATACTTATCCTCGCTGTGACACGAGGAACTCGAGCCGGCCTGATTCACCACACTCCCTGGGAAGTCCTCTAATGCCCCTGGAAAGCCAGCGGTCCCAGAGGAGAAAGCACACACATGCCCTGGGTGGGGGGGTGGTAATGCATGAACACACACTCTTCACTCACCGAACACTCCAGGCCCAGGATCCACAGTGTCCTCCTCCCAAGGCGGGAAAGCATTAGGCTTCCCTGTGCTGCCCGCAGCAAGCACCGTCTGATGGGGTAAAACTGTTCTTTCATTCAAAGGCCATCAATTGCCCTTTACTGCCTCTAGCTTTACACGCACTAAATTTTAACTGAAAACTTTTTCAGGAGTCAAGAGCTATTGAAAGTTGTGAAAACTACAGCCCTGGATGAAGCCATCTGAGCTTCTGTCATCCGCTCCTGCTCGCCGTTCGCGTGGAGTCCATGCAGAGACGGAGAGCACAGGACTGCCCACTTTCCTTCCTCCTGATGCCAGGGGAAAAAGCTGTCCTCTCTGGAGGGAAGCCCATGCTGCGCATCAGACAATAAGAACCGTATGTCCCGTTTCTTGCCCCTTGCCTGTCCCCCTGGGACATGAGGCACCAACTGTCCCGCTCAGTGACACCAACTCTGCTTCCAAGTTGCCAAGGACTGAGTTTTTACTTTCACTGCTCTGCGCAGAGATGTGCTTCTATTTTATCTGCTCCCTGCTGTCCCGAAGTGGCTAATCTTTAAGAGTATCTCTCTTAGGGATTACTCAGGCAGTGAGCTTTCTTTTCTGCTCTGTATCTTTCTCTTTCAGCCGTGGCCTCAAAATAATGGAGTCTGGGTGGCCACTGAGCAGTAGTTCTGACTTTTTAAACTTGGTAGAAGAAAGCTATGTGCCATCACGGATGATGTTTGGAGGGACCACTCTTTTCAAAGATATAGTTAGTTGCTCTGTGTTGTTGACTGTTGGACACAGATTAACTTTCCATATAATGATACGATGACTAGTCATCGAAGGTTGCAGCGGATCCATTCCCTCACACGGATGACGGCAAACAGCTCGTTATGTCCCTGGACAAGTGTAACAGGGGCGCCTGGGTGGCTCAGCTGGTGAAGCGTCTGCCTTCGGCTCAGGTCATGATCCTGGAGTCCTGGGATCGAGCCCCCTGTAGGGCTCCCTGCTCAGCAGGGAGTCTGCTTCTCCCTCTGCCCCTCCCCCTGCTTGTGCAGGCCTGCTCTCTCTCTCACTCTCAAATAAATAAAAATCTTAAAAAAAAAAGTGTAAGAGGGCACCTGGGTGGCTCAGTTGGTTAAGCGACTGCCTTCGGCTCAGGTCATGATCCCGGAGTCCTGGGATCGAGTCCCGCATCGGGCTCCCGGCTCGGCGGGGAGCCTGCTTCTCCCTCTGACCCTATCCCCTCTCATGCTGTTTCTCTCTCTCTCTCAAATAAATAAATAAATAAAATCTTAAAAAAAAAAAAAAGTGTAAGAATGTAACCCTGAAGTAGAAGATTCACTATTTTAACTGCCCCTGCAGCCCCAGCCTATCACTATTCCGTACAGAGAACCAAACACCCTGTGTTTGTCTTGGCATGGCGTGTGCACATTTTTTCCAACCAATGTCAGGGTAATTTGTTTGGTTCCCTAATCCTTGCTCATGTCAAATGTAACAGCAATGTCTGGAATCTTGGGAAAACACATCAACTTCTAGTTGATGATAGAATGGCGTGTTATGGTAAAGAATGATAAGGTTGTCTGACATATCTGGACACTGACAGTTATTACGTTTTACGTTCAGTCCTTCTGACTCTACGATTCTGTGGGATGCCTCTAGGCACACCTCAAGGAGGGTATGTCCTTCTCGGTATTGCAAAAATCACCCTCTCTTGCTCCTTTCTGACAGATTTTGTTTTGGGTGAACTGCCAAGCCTCTGAGGTAAGTTCTGACTGCCCCAAGAGAAACTCATTTTCCCAGCCTCAGTCACGGCCACAAAGAGCCATGACTTTGTTCTGGCCCAGGGATTATAACAGAAAGTCTGCTGGGCAGACTTCCAAAAAGCCACTGAAGAAAAGAGCATTTCTGACCCCTTTACTTCCTGTCTTCAAAGTGATCGTGATGCATGGAGCTATGGCAGCCTTTTTACAACCAGAAGGGAAAAAAAAAATGCTGACTACAGTGGTGAGGACATCAGTTCTCAGCCAGCTGAAGCAGCCTTAGGGGTCGCCTCCAGACTTCCTGTTAAATAATTTAATAAAATGTCTTTTTTGCTTAAAGTACCCTAACCGACACAACACAGTAAATGAACCCGATCAGAATACTAAACAGAAAACCATGGAACAACATATAAGAGTTTCAAGAAAAGACACGCCACAGGAATTCTGTGCATTGTGAATTTACCATTCATGTCCGTAGGGAGTGGAAAGTAATTCTTAGGGTGAGCAAGCTCACAGAGCATTTCAGTTATCTGAGCTGCCTGAAAATACATTTGAAGGTCTCCTCTAAGATAAATAAATTAAAAAAAAAATAAAACCAAGACTCAACTTACGGCATGATATGGTAGGATGCATGAAAACTACTTCAGTAACAGAAACAGGCTTGTGTAATATATGGTGGTGCAAATGAAACACCGCTTAAAAAATCATTATATAAAATATAATAAAATGATTATATAAAATAACTTCAACAATCATCTGTGTCGAATTCCAGGTAGATCAAAAAAACCAGAAAGTGAGTGGGAGAAAGTAAAAGCATATTAATTCGTCATGTGGAAATATATACGGTTTTATTCTTGGCATTAAACCAACACTCCTTTAATTTCAGTGTTTTTGTTGAACTTTTATAAACATGGAAAGGTGCAACTAGTTGACTCCCGTATAGGAAACAAACTTTCTTAGCCACGGGAGGGAAAAACAACTGACAAAACAGAAGACCAGCAAAGTAAAACACAACATGCTTTCCACGTGAGAGAGGAAAGAAAATGGTGAGAAAAGCAGGCATGAAAAAAAACAGGATGACATAAAAAACCAGAGAACAGATCCACCATGAAAATGGCATAGCGTTCTATTACACTTCAGACCATCAGGCGGGCCTAAAAATAATACAGTACTGGTTGCTTACAAAAGACAAACCTTAATCAAAATGACACCAACAATGCAAAAAGAAAACTAATTGAAGACAACAATATATCAAGAATAAGCAGAATCGGGTGCCTGGGTGGCTCAGTTGGTTAAGCGACTGCCTTCAGCTCAGGTCATGATCCTGGAGTCCCAGGATGGAGTCCCGCATCGGGCTCCCTGCTCGGCGGAGAGTCTGCTTCTCCCTCTGACCCTCCCCCCTCCCATGTGCTCTCTCTCATTCTCTCTCTCTCAAATAAATAAATATTTTTTAAAAAAAAGAATAAGCAGAATCGAGTAGGAAATTAACATAATAAAAAGTAAAACGCATGGCAAACCAGAAAAACATCAGATGCAATGCCAGGGGGTAATTTTATGTTAATAAAGGTATACTTCATCATGAATATATCATTTCTAGGTCCCGAATCACAGCAGTCTAACATATCAAGCAAATACTCTTAGAAATAAACAAAAACTCAGCAAACTGTAGTAGGGGCTTCAAATTCTTCTATCGAGTGGATAATAATAAGGATCAAGAGGTTTTGAATGTAATTAATCAAGCTGGTTTAACAGGTAAATTTTGAACTTTGAAACAATGATAGATACTACCGGCCTTAAAAAAAACAAAAAAACAAAAAAAACCCCATCAGATATTTCTAGAAATGAGAAGGAAAGATTGTAGCCTCTGGGGTCAGACTGCTGTTGCTTAGAGTTACGCAACCTGGGGATTCTGTTTCCTCAAGTATAAAACCATAGTACCAGGAGGAGCATCTACTTCAGAGTTGTTGCGGGAATGACATGAGTAATGCTTGCGAAGTGCTTAGCATAGCGTCAGGGACCAAAAACCTTGACTGCAGGGGGCTACCAGGGCCATCACCCATCTCACACCACAAATAAAGCCCTCTGTGTCCTCCAAGTCAAATCATCATGTTGCGATGTCTGACTACACCACAATACAGTGAGAGAGAAAAAAAAAAAGAAAGAAAACGACTTGTTTAAACAGATTAAAAAAAAAAAATCAATTTCTTACAGTTTTGAAACTCTCTCCGAAATAAGCATGGTATTAAAAAAGAATCCACAAGTAGAATTCCAGATGAGTGAGAAATAAAAGGTCATTTAAAAGGAGGCTTAAACAACAACACAAATTATAATGCTACATTTCATAATAGGGGAAATTCAGCCAAAGCAGCCCTCAGAAACAAATGTAACAGATATAAAGTAAACATTCAGTTCTGGGGGGGGGGGGGAAGGAAAGCAGAGGGAAGAAAATATAAAATAACACAGGCTGACATGAATATGCTGGAAAACAGATAAATCTTAGAATGTCCATATAATCCCAGCACTTGGTTCCTAAGGATGAAAGCAAGAAAGGGTAAAAAGACGAAGAAGTAGAGGAAGGAAAAAAACCCAGAGACAAACCCCTGGCATTTCTAAACAGAAAAGAGATTTAAGTGCATATGCACACAACACACGCCAATAAATTTGAAAAGCGAGCGAAACTTATCTTCTGGGAAGATATAAACTATCAAAATTAATTCAAATACAAGATAGACAAACCTACCATATGTCAACATCCATGAGAGAATTTTTAAAAGTCATCAAAAGACTGCTTTGAGGGGCGCCTGGGTGGCTCGGTTGGTTAAGAGACTGCCTTCGGCTCAGGTCATGATCCTGGAGTCCCGGGATCGAGTCCCGCATCGGGCTCCCTGCTCGGCGGGGAGTCTGCTTCTCCCTTTGACCCTCCTCCCTCTCATGCTCTCTGTCTCTCATTCTCTCTGTCTCAAATAAATAAATAAAATCTTTAAAAAAAAAAAAAAGACTGCTTTGAGTAAAACAAAAACGGCTCTAGGTTGAGATGGCTTTTATAGGTGAATTTCAGGAAACAATTCCTTTGTAAATAAGTTTTTCTTAAGCATCTTTTTTTTTTTTTAAAGAAGATTGTTCTAACATTCATTTTACAAAGTTAGCATAAACATGAAGCCAAAGCCAGATGAAGGGAAGGGAGGAAGGGAGGCAGGGAGAGAAGGAAACCACAGATCATTTCAATTATGAATCTTAATCTAAAACCCAAAATAAAATAGTAGCCAAACTCAGCAATACACGGAATACATTCTGCTAGATTCTCAGAACCAAGTAATACAGTGACATTTAAAACAGGACTTCCTTTCAAATGAGTGGGCAAAAAAGGTTAAAAAAAAAATAATCACCCCAACACTGTTAGCATTAAAACCGAAAAGAAACAATCCCTACTTCCGTCACCAGAGAACTAGCTAAATAAACATAAAATGGAATATATAAAGCCATTAAAAAGGAAAGCTATATTTAAAATGTTTCCTATGGATCAATGAGTGAAAAAAAGGAGAATGCCAAAGAGCAAATATAGTAACATATTTTTATATAATTACATGCATCTAACTATCAGAGGATAATATAAGAGACAGATCAGGAAGGACATTCACAAGAATGCTAATGCTTATCCCTGCCTACTGAGATTTTTACATCAGGTGACATTCCTTTTAACTCTTTGGTATGACTTCCTTTTTGGGGGGAGGGGGTGATATACAGCAAACATGTATCTACTTTTTAAAAGCTACTGTCAAAAGAAAAAGAAACTGTTTAAGAAATTAGATGTCTTTTGAAGAGGTCTGATACAAGCTCTCTTATGCAAGGTAGGGCAGGTCCTTCTGGGTGGCTCACTACTGTGCAGATGAAACGGGGACAGTTGCTTAAGATACAGTTTGCCAACCATGGGAGAGGGTGTCATCATCACCACCGCCAGCAGCCCTGTCATCCGTGTCTTACCCTGAGCCCCTCGGCGCTGGAACTGCTTACACCCTGGAATAGACAAATCCTAGGACCCTCTTCCCCTCATCCTGGAGGCCGTGACAAAAGTGTGTTCAGAAATACGACACGGCTGTGTGCTGCTGGGCACCTCTTTCCAAACGGGCTTCTGGAGTCAACAGTGCCAACGGAGTCATTGTATGAGAAGCCACTAAGTGAGATCCGGGGCAAGTGGTGGAGGGTGAGTGAGTTACAAAGTACGCGAGGAGCTGCATTAGGTGTTAATCTCCAGGGTAAACCTCCCCAGGTAACTCCAGAAGCCTTCCAGGAGATCGAGCTGCCTGAAGACTATTCCTGGGGTCTCTATTCCTCTCTAGGACCTCTCCTCCACCATCTAATATACCTGAGAGCGAACACATCTGATCACTTGGGTTGTCTTAATCTCCCACTATGCAGTGCAGGACGACTAGGCTCTGGCCCCTCGAGGTCTAGCTGCTATTCATCGTGTGGCAGCAGAAGTATATTTGCTTTGCTACGCTTCTTTATTTACCTACCAGGAGTCCATAATTCCTGATCTACACTTCTGAAATTTGAAACTCTTAAAAAAACTCCTATCCTATTTCGTGGCAAAACCTGAGCCCACCTGAATTCATTTGGCAGCAAAACGTGACCCAGACTGAGGTCTATCAGCTTTATTCATCTCGCTTCGTGTGAATGTCCATTAAGTTTTCCCGCAAAAAATATTAGCATTTAATTATAAGGTATTGTTCCAGAATTAAGGATATTATGTAATAAATTTTTCCATGTAGTATCTATCTGGAGTGAAAAAAAACTCTGAATTCCTCAGGAGTTTAAGTGAGGGACTGGGAAGCTACATAAGTACAGACAGTCTCTATCCCCAAGAAGCTTACTAAATACCTGGAGGAAGAACATGTGAGCCCAGAAACAAGGGAGCCCCTCCCTCACACAGAGGGGATGGGCTGTGGGGGATGTCAGCTGAGGGCTGGGAGCCCCTGGCATGGGGCCGGTTGGAGGTGACCCTTTGGAAGAAGCAAGGTGAGCTGTGTCTTGAAGGATGAGCCGGGAGAGGAAGCTGGGCCAGCTGCTGTGGGATGCTGATGCAAGGCCAGGAGGGTGGATTACGCTTGCTGTGGTCTTCTGTGATTTCTTGCATGGGAAGGAGCAGGTAGGAGTGGCGCCTGGGGAGGGGGGTCTGGAGATGCACAGAGTCACCTGAGGTAGGTGCTTGCAGCAATTCCGAGGGGAGGAGCCAGGGACTGGACCGAGAGTGGCAAGGAGAGGAAGGAGTTCATTTGAAAGGGAGGCCAGAAGAAGAGAAAGGCACTTCACGCCACGTGGGCCACTCACAGTCCCATGGGCCTGTACGGATCAGACAACCCGAACCAGACAGGCATTCTAGCTCAGAACAACAACCGGGGACTTTTCCAGTGTCCAAATGTAGCACTTGCATGTGAGTATCAAGAACAAGAATTACCTTGGCCTTTGCACTTAATAGAAGAGAATATAAAAACGAATTATCAACCATAAAAAGGTGTTGGTTTCAAGGGTCACAGCGTAAGTACCAAAGGAAATTCAACAATCACCATAAAGGAGAAAAATTCCATGGAGAACAAACCTATTAACACTGAAGCCATTCTGGTGATCAGAAATACCTCTGTGCTTAATAACACAAATTCAGGGATGGATAGCGGGATGGTTTTAAATACCACGTAGAACTGTTTCGAAGTCCCAAATGTGTAACTTCTATCCAGGCTTGTGCCCCGAATTCCAGATTTTCGCGTATCTCCACTGCCCACTTGACCTTTCCACTTGGATCGAAGTTTCCCCTCTAGTCCTTGCAGCAAGGCTCCCCTAACCACAGCTGATGTTCATGCAGCACCTACCATATGCTGAGGAACTTACAAGTGTTAACTCATTCACCCCTCACCACAGCTCCGTGAGATGCCTGCTGCTATCGCCCCAACTCACATGGGACGGAAGTGGCTCAAGGGGCTCAGGGAGGGTCACTTCCACGGGTTTCCCGGATTCTGTCCTTGCATCTCCCACTCCAGCCCCAATAAGCCGCCTTTAGAAGAAGCATCCTTTACACACCTAATTCAGATGATGCTCCTCTGCTCTATAACGTGCAGTGGCTCCCATCTCTCTCGGGGGAAAACCCAGTGTCCTTATAATAAGCCTCCAGGCTTCCCAGATGCCCTGACTCCTGTCACATCTCCTGCTCCCCTTGCCCAGCCACGCCGGCTTCCCGGCCGCCCTGATGTGCCTGGCACACTCCCTCTTCAGGGAACTTTCCCTTGCCACATCCCCTGAAGGGAACCCCTTCCCACTATCCAGATGGCACTCCCTTGTCCCTCCCTCAGATCTTTGCCTAAATGCCTTCCTGTCTGTGGATACCTTCCCTAATGACCTGTTTATTTTTTCCCCGTTTTACAGAGATATAATTGGTGCAGAGCACAATGACTCGACTTAATGTATACTGTGAAGTAATTACCACAATAAGTTTAGTTGACAGCCATCATCTCATACAGATACAAAGGAAGGAAGGAAGACACGTAGTTTTCCTTGTGATGACAACTCCTAGGACCTACTCTCTTAGCACCTTTCCAACACAGCATACTCCAGTGTTGACTAAAGTCACTATGCTGCACATTACATCCCTAGTACTTATTTCTAATTGGGTGTTGTATCTTTTTATCAACTGCCTTCAATTCTCCCCCCACCCCCACCCGATAATCACAAATCTGATCTCTTTTTCTATCAATTTGTTCTTCTTTTTCCTTTCGTTTTTTTTTGGGGGGGGGGATTCCACCTATATGTGAGATCACATAATATTTGCCTTTCTCTGTCTGACTTATGTCACTTAGCATAATGCCTTCAAGGTCCATCATGTTGTCACAAATGACAGGATTTCCTTCTTTTTTATGGCTGAGTAATATTCCAGTGTGTGTGTGTGTGCGCATGCACGCATGTGTGCGTGTATCACAGTTTCTTTCTTTATTCATCCATCAATGTGCACTTAGGTTGCTCCAGGTATTGGCTACTATAAATAACGTTGCTATAAACATGGGGGTGTAGCTATATTTCTAAGATAGTGATTTTGTTTCCTTTGGATAAATACCCAGAAGTAGAACTATTGGATCATAGGGTAGCTCAATTTTTTATTTTTTTATTTTTTTAGATTTTATTTATTTGAGAGAGAGAGAGAAGGAGAGGGAACATGAGCAGGGGGAGGGGCAGAGGGAGAAGCAGGCTTCCCGCTGAGCAGGGAGCCCCGATGCAGGGCTCGATCCCAGGACCCTGAGATCATGACCTGAGCAGAAGGCAGACGCTTCATTGACTGAGCCACCCAGGTGCCCCTCTATGTTTTTATTTTTGAGGAACCTCCATTCCGTCTTCTATAGAGGCTACATCAATTATACTCCCACCAACAGTGCACAAGAGTTCCCTTTTCTCCACATCCTGGCCAACATTTCTTATTTCTTGTCTTTTTTTTTTTTAATATTTTATTTATTTATTTGACAGCGAGAGACACAGCGAGAGAGGGAACACAAGCAGGGGGAGTGGGAGAGGGAGAAGCAGGCTCCCCGCTGAGCAGGGAGTCTGATGCGGGACGCGATCCCAGAACCTTAGGATCATGACCTGAGCCGAAGGCAGAGGCTTAACCAACTGAGCCACCCAGGCGCCTGAAAAGAAAAATTGTTAACAGTTACATGGTGATGGTGAAGCAATGCGTTCAAGTGGGTGGCTAGCAGAGGAGGGTTTGTTTGGACCCAGAGATTCATCTCATTTACCAACAGCATGCCGATGACCCCCATTTTTCTTGCTCTAATTTCTTTCTAAAATAGGTGGAATCGCTGTTTCAAAGTTATTTCCTCAACTGTTTTTGGTCGATAACGACACTCTCCAATGTCACGCTTGCACGAGAAGACCCACTTACCCCTCAGCACAACGGAGGCATTCATACAGAGAAGGTGGAACGTCTGCCCTCAATGGGATGCACGTATCGAGAGCAAAGCTTAACAGAGTAACAACTCAGTCTTTGCTCAAAGCTGATTTCTCATGTACATAAGCTGCTAGTCACACAGAATAACAATACAATAATATCCTGTATTTGTGTAGTTGTTTGCAGCTTATGAAGTTCTTTCACAGATGTCTGAGCCTAATAGCAATGTGTAAGATGGAGAGGGCATGCATTATCGTGGTTTTGCAGGTAAGAAACCCAGAGTTTACAGAGATTATTTCAACCCTAGTTTGGGAGTTAAGTGACAGAGCCATTAACCACTCAAGTCCACAGCTATTTCTACTTATTTTCATTTGTGACAGACAGTGCTGCTCAGGGCAAAATCTATCAACTCTCAAGATTCAGACTGAATTTGGATTCCAAAGAGAACACTCAGGTTTTTTTTTCCTGCTTTCAGTGATAGTAAAGTTCTTGGTATAGACCCATCTACCCACTAAAAGCAACTAGAAATTTTGGATGAAACACACCAAAAAAAATCTATTTGAAGGCACTGGAGAGTTTCACGAGGCAGCTGGATGTTATGGGGCCAGGTTTCCAGAAAGAGGAGAGGCCCCCAGAGTAAGGCCAACGTTCTCTGATCCTCTTCCCCTCAAGCAGTGTGAAGCCAAGAGACTGGATAAGCCAAGCAGAAGTGAGGGCTTTGCAGGTAGGGAGGCAAGCCAAGGTTCTGCAGGTGGCATGGAGCTGGGGAGGCCAGAACTGGAGTTCAGGTCTTGCCAAGGAAAAGAGGCCCTAATAAACATCCCAGACTTCCAGGTGGAATCCCAAAGGGCTACTTCCTAGTAGCAAAAGAGAACTGGAAATTCACGAGCACTCTACAAAAGACTGAAATCCAGCTTTATGGCAGCTCAATTCCAGACCTGACCCAGGTGATCTGCCCTATTTTAACTGTCTGCCAGGGAGCAAAACTAAATCCTCTTTGGAGGATGAAAACACCAGCTAGGGCCTTTAAATATCTCTATATTTGTTCATACCCAACAAAACACAACCACTAAAATTAAGAATGCAGTAGATGGACTTAAAAGCAAAACAGATATAGCAGAGGAAAGAATCAGTGAACCAGAAGGAAGGCCAATAGAATTATATCTAGATTAAAGCACAGGGAATAAAAAAGAATAAATAAAAGGAAAAGAGCACAAGAGGGGCACAGGACATTTAGAAATATCTAACAAAGATGTAATTAAGGCCCAGAGGAAATGGGGAGAGAAAATGGGGCACAAGCAAAACTTTACCAAAGACATGAAGCTACAGATTCAGGAAATCTACAAACACAAACAGGTTCAATACAAAGAAAACACTTAGGCACATTTCAGTGAAATTTCTGAAAACCAAAGACAAAGGAGAATGTCTTTTTTTTTTTTTTAAGATTTTATTTATTTATTTGAGAGAGAGAGAATGAGAGAGAGCACATGAGAGTGGGGAGGGTCAGAGGGAGAAGCAGACTCCCCGCCGAGCAGGGGGCCCGATGCGGGACTCAATCCAGGGACTCCAGGATCATGACCTGAGCTGAAGGCAGTCGCTTAACCAACTGAGCCACCCAGGCACCCCAAAGGAGAATGTCTTAAGGCAGCTAGAGGAAAAAGTTAAAATGCCTGGAAAAAAAAACGCTACAGTAAGATTAACGGTTGATATTTTACCAGAAACAATGGAAGCCCAAAGACAACAGAACGACTACATAAATGTGCCCAAAGTACTGTCAACCTAGAATTCTAAATTCAGTGAAAATACTTTTCCCAAAACTAAAAGTGAAATAAAGGTGTTTTCAGACAAATAAAAGGATAGCATTCATTGCCAGAAAAGTGGTACGAACAGAAGTTCTCAGACAGATGAAAAATGGTCCAGGTGCAAAAGTGAAAATTACAGGAAATGAGGAAAAATGGAAACATAAATATATGAATAAATTGAAACGATATTTACTGCATAAAACAACAGAAGATGTCCTGTGGAGTTTACACATAAAGAGAGAATTAAACCATATGACAATGAAGAGTGTCAAAGGGGAGAGGAAAGCTAATGGGATAAAGAGCTATAAGGTCTGTGCATTGTTTGGGAAATAATAAAATTATTCATTTATATTAGATTCCCATTAAGTAAAAAATGCAACAAGCTAATAGACGGGGAAATACTTAAACCAAAAGAAGCAGAAAAGAGGAGGAAAAGGAACACAAAGCAGGTGGTGGGAATAGGACACTGACAGAGGGATGCTAGCGTTAAATCCAAATACATCAGAACTTGTACTAAATGTAAAAGGACTAAATACTGTAATTAAAAAGACAAGATTGTCACAGTGGATAAAAATCCAAAACCCAATTAGCTGCTACTCACAGGAGATATGCTTTAAATATAAGAACAAAAAGGTTGGAAATGAAAGCGTGGGAAAAGATAGACAACCTTTCCCATGGGAACGGAAACAGAGCACACTCTTCCATTACGTTCCCTGGAGAACCTGAGACTGGAAGGAGAGAAACAAAAACCTTGCTTCTTCTCAATTTCTCAGGATTCCATCAGCATGTGGCTGGCGGAGAGCTGATGTGTCTCAGGCGTTTGGCTCTAAGTCACCAACTCTTGCTGCTTTTTAGGGGCATTTAGGTCTCATGCCAGGACTCATGCCTGAAAACCAGGAGTGGGAAAGACACCTGTGAAGAACGATGGCAAGGCAGCCACACTGGAGACGGAACTCCGAGTGGGTGGTCAGGTGTCTGCTGCTCGGGTTCCTCCACTGACTGCCATGCTCAGCCACAGGCAAGTGGCCCAGCTTCTGAGGCTCCCCATCCACCCCGCAGACAAGCCATCAATGGCACGGACTTCCCAGGGGCTCGGAGCTCTAGATATAGGTGGTGCCTTAGTGGGGGCTGGGGATATCCCAAGTGCCTGCCATGCCCTATATGTGCTGCTGCTGACAACACAACAAAGGGGGAAACCACGTCCGTCCAGCATGCAGTCAGCGACTCTGCCTCCTGGGGGAGGCTCCTGCAGTTTCTCGAGGCGGGCTCTCAATTCACGGGCTTCTGGAGACCAGCGGATGATGCCATCAGAAGAATAATCTCCCTACCTACTTGGCAGGAATGCTAGCAGATTAAATACAATCAATGCGCATGAAAGGCTGAGCACAGGCCATGACTGATAAAATGTCCAATAAAGATTCTGTTATTGTTATTATCGAACAGACTCTAAAGGCTTGCTGTTATGCTACAGCCAAACTCCCTCTGCCCCACTGGCCACAAATGCCCACAAGCCCACTTGAACGTAGAGCATACCTTGTGCAGCGCCTGCCTCCTCCACCAGGACCCTGCCTGGCGGGACGGAGGAAGTGCAGTTCGGTCTGCAAAGCGGGTGGCTGGGCAGTCACGGGTCTGAGCCCTACCGAGCTGCAGAGGGAGCAGGTGCTCTGAACAGTCTGCTCTGAAGCAGGTGCCACGTCAGGAGGTTGGCTGTGCGTGTTCATAAGACACCACTTTTATAAGAAAAAATGTGCAATGAAAACAAAGCCTTGGGCCCCCTTAAGAGCCCCCCGTTTCGTGCACCCACTCACGAGGAGCCAGATTCCCATCAGAGATGCACTTCTCTTGTTTCCCCAGGTCCTCTGCTCTCCTAAAAATCAAACTCTTGAGTCCAAAATGATTGCTCACGCCAGTGTCCCTCCAAGCAGCTGAGTTTACGTAGAAAACTTTTTCTTGGCTTCCACAGTAGCAATGAGAAGTTTAGATTATATTTTTCCCCACAACCTTTAATCCTGATCGGCCACTCTTAAAACAACTGACATCAACGCTGACATTCCAGCCAGAATAAACAGCACAGCCCATTACTTACATGCCTGCTCTGTTGTTGAAATTTTCCAAAAAATAAAAGAAAGAAAGGGAGAATGGCCCCCTCACGAGTCCTGATCTCTGTGTTTGGGCAGCATTACGGCCAGACATTTAAAAACACTGGTTTAAGACACAGCTCTTCAGTGATGATCCTGAACAAAACCAAACCAAACCTTACAACTCTAATTTATAGACAGAGTAAAAACAGCGTTTTCTCAATTTCGAGCCTGCCAGATGAATCCATTAGGTGGGCAATTTGGATACTTCTTTCTGAGAGAAGGATCCTTTGTGGGATGCAGTTGAGATAGCCCTGTTCTCAGGAGCAGTATTTTAGTTTTCAATTCAAAAAAGCTTCAAAACCCTTCATTTTTAATTTAGTGATCAAAGGAAAGGGTGGGGACACAGAGAGAAACTTTCTAATTATTTAACTTTTGCAACCTGAGCAAAACCTGTTCTTTTACCAAGCAGTTCTCATTTTAGCGACTTGAATACATAAATGAAAAGGAATGGTGTTTGGCTGACAGGGAAAAGAAGAAGGACAGAACCATATTCTACAAACTTCTTGGGTTGCACTTGATTTCCGGACTTGACTTTCCCATCAGACACATTTCCGGGCAAACAAAACAACACATGCTCAAATGCAAACAAAAGCCAAACAACACAAACCCTTCTGAGTTGGATGCTGGAGAGGCTTTCTCTTACCCCTACTCTAAGAAGGCAACACTTCTCATCACCCATAGGAAATAGTAAGCGGTCTACCATGTTGGTCCATACTCCAAGTGTTAGCCTTGGCTTCACATTTGCAGCTGAAAATTTCAATGGTGGACTCATCCAGAGCTTGGTCTTTGGGCCTCTCCTTATTTCTATGTTCCCTGCCTTGGATATGACATCCATCGCATGATTTTAAGTACCATCTGCATACAGACCATTCCCAAATTCACACTGCCACCAAGACCTTTCTCCTGAACACCAGACACACATCCAATCACACACAACGCATCTGGAACTTAACACGTCCAAATGTTAACTCCGGATGTGTCCCCCACACCTGCTCCACTCAGCCTCCCCCATCTCACTTAAAGGCAACCTGTCTCTTCCCTTGTTCTAGCCATAAACCTTGGAGCTCTACCCCTCATCAAATCCATTAGTGCATCCTGTTGGCTTCCCCCTTCAGTACGTATGTATGTGGATCTGTCTGATGCTGCTTTGCATGATCTTTTGCCAGGCCCGTAACAACAGCTTCCCAGAGGTGGGATGGGGTAGAAACAAATAGTCTGAAAAAGCACTTTCGAAATTCCCATCGGTTTTTAATTTGCTTTTCGTCGTGGTAGCTTATTTGAGATTTCAAATAAGATTAAATGAGGTAGAGAAGCAATTTTTTTTGGAGTGGAGAAACCGTACTTTCAAGAATAGCATGGGCTTCCACTTTCTAATTTCTAAGGGTTTCCTGTATGTCAGATCTAGGATTTCACTCCCACAAGCTTTTCTAGGCTTCCTGCTTCTATGTGTGGATTTTTTTTTGGCACAGTATTTTTTTATACACTTAAAAAGGTAAATAAAACATAGCCCAAATGTGTGGAGTTTTTGTTTTGTTTTGTTTTTGCTTTTGCAAGGCTCTGAATCCCTGATTCCTTGTATCTATCCCAAACGACAAACAATAAGGAGTAGAGTATAATTGCAGTGCCTTCCAGTCCTGAAGAACATAAACACGGTAGAGTTATTTGGGGTTCATCTTGGGGCTCATCTGATCTCCACTGCTTAACAATCTCCCTTTCACTCACTCTCCTTTATTTTTTTTTATGACTGTTAACATCACTAATGACTCAGTGGGCACTCACCATATGTCAAGCTCTGTGCTAAGCAATACACTCACTCAACAAATATGTACCGAGTTTATGGAGTGCCGTGAGTTGTTCAATAACAGCCCTGGACATGCTATCTCACTATTCTTATGCGTAAAGACAGACGAACGTGTAAATAAGTCAAACGCATGGTGTGTAGGTGGTGATATGAATTATGGAGAAATCAAGTGCGTGGGGGATTAGGAATGCTGGCATGGGGGCCAGGAGGCTGCATTCCTAGGGGAGGCAGTCAAGGTCAAGGGCCGCCTCACTGATGTGGCTCTCGCACAAAATCTCGCGGGAGGAGGAACCAGCCCTTGTGAACATTCTGCTTAATCCTCACAGTAACCAGAGGTGATCGTGTGACATCATCTTATAAATGATAAAGGCCACAGAATTAAGAACTGGAGAGTCTGGGATTGTGACCAAGATCTGCGTGACTCCAAAAACCTTGTCCTTAATTAACCACGTGCATTGCTTTCAGATTTATTCCAAGTGAAGACTGAATCCAAACGTTTCCATAATCCTAGACCAAGGCGGATACTGCAGAGACAAACAAAAAAGTGACATCTGTGTGGAAGGTCAAATGCCTTAATCGTTCTTTATTAGAGGAACGGTGGGGTGGGGGGTGGGGGGATTCACAGAGGTAACTTGATCTCCTTAACCTGACATTTAATCCGAGCAGTTCTCCTCGAGCTCACACTTTGAGGATAGCACACTGGCTCGGTTCCAGGCATCTGACGGACTTGGGCAGACTTTAATTTAGCCGAAGTCAAACAAACATGGAAGGCGTCCCAGCTGTTCCTTTAACACATGCAAATGAACGTGACACAGTAGCTGGAACTCAAATTAGCCCCACCTATAACACATCCCACCATGAGATGAATAGTCAAACAACCGTTTGGACAAACTCCTATCTCAAAAACTGAAAAGAAGCCATGTCTGTCTATGTATAGTTTGGGGGACTTTCAAGGGGCTGGTAGTGTTGGCAGAACCACAGCCCACACACTGATGGGCCGTCACCAAAGACAAACTTTCTCGCAGCTCGAAGGAAAAGTCTGTGGAGGAAGAGCCACAGCAGAAAAACCACTCATACCCAAGTGGTGCAGTGACGTGAGCACCATCTCACGGAGACAGGATTCCAAACAGTCGATTCCAGTCACCAGGTAGGGTTTCGGAGCTAGATTCTGCTAGAACTTTAACCGCTCTCTCGGGTTTAGGCCAAGCCCCTCTGAAAAGCCACACTGCCCCTTTCTGGCCTTAAGTCGGCTGCTCCTAATCACTGGGCAAGTTTTAACACAGCAGGAGCCTCAGTTTCCTCTCCGTGCAATGAGGACAACCTTTGTGTCCAGCGCCACGAGTCCGGAGGATGGCGTGAGGGCACCCCAAAGAGCATTTGGCACATTTAGCCTGGGGATGGATGGTGGTGGGGAACTTGACTTAACTGTGTAGGTACCTCTCCCCAGACAGGCAGGCATGTCCACACCTTTGGACGGTACACACAGCTTCGGGACTTTCAGGGTCCCAAAGCCTCCATGTGGCCTCCCCGGGGTCCTTGGATCCACAGGTCAGCAAACCCTATTTTAGAGAGGGTGTTAAACAGTTAACCATGCTGACTTTAACCAGGAGCGCAGCATCAGGACTGCCCTTGAAGAAGAATGAATGGATCACAGGAGATATTAAGCAGTCTCCTGGACTGGATTTAGAAAAATGGTAGGATTTTAATATCACATACATTTACATATCGATCATATGTTTCGTATACTAAATATATCACACACACACTGCATGCTTACTTCCCCAGTCCAAAGACTTGTAAATCTACATCCTTATGCACTGCTATGGGTGAACAGAGCTATCTAGAACGCAAAGAGACCTGTTAAGGGAGTGAGCACTGGCCGTTAACCAGTACCTACACAGTTAAGTCAAGTTCCCCTGAGATTCAGGAGGAGAGAAGAAAAATACTTTCCACATACGCTACTACCTCACAAAATAAGGGCAAACTTTATTGTGTGTAATTTCGTTGACTTTCGTCGCTCATCAGCTTACCCTCCTGTCAATCCCTGGACGCACATCCAGAGCAATCGGATCCCTGGCTGGCTCCTGGGAAGCCCAGTGCAGCCTGTCACAGTCGTGTCCCTGACCCTCTTTCTGGAGGCCTCCAGCTCGGGACCCACCCCTCCTTGGGGCCTTTCCTGGCCTTCCCACCTCCTGGGAGCCCCGAATGCATTGATTTGGAACAGACTGTCCAAGCCTCAGGGTACTGCATCCCTTTGCTTCCTGGTGCACCTGTCATCCCCCACCCGCCAGGACAGGCCAAGACTTTTCCGACTGGAATCCTAGGTCCCGAACACAGCGTCTGAGTTGCAGTAGATGTGCATCCACGATGTGCCAGCCCTGACAGAGGACTGACTCCCTAAGTTACTCAGTGAGCAGGAACGCCCACCCAACACCCAGGAAAGCAGCTGGCCTCCAAATGCAGCTGCTTGTTTTTTTAACAATCTGAAACAAGGCGAGTCCCGAGCGAAGCCTGTGGGAACAGCCTCCCAATCAGAGGTTCTTACCAGCAAGGCTTAGAGGTAAGAGTAGGGCTAGGGATATCACTCCCCTCGTAAGTGGTGGCGAGCACATGTCCGTATGGCCAGAGACCTCGCTGGCCGAGCCTGGTAAACCCTAGGGTGCCCTCCACCCTTAGGTCCCAGAGCCCTGAAGAATCAATAGAGGGACGCAGACAAGAGCTCCTACTGTGGTCAGAGGTCACCCTGTGCCTCTTGTCTCAATTTCACACCTACCCTGCTAGGCCATCTCTTTCCCCTTTCTACTCCCTACAGCATTTCCGACTTACACTGTCCTAATAAGCAAGCATTCCCATTTTCTTCCTTCCAATGAGGTCGTGAAAAATGGGAACCAATCCTTGTGCGTGTGGATGGATTTTAGAAATGACAAGTGATGAGTGAACATGAGGCCAGTAACACAACCTTCTCCTGCTGACTCCCACGCTCTGGCCAGCAATCCACAGCCTCCAGATCCTGCCTCGGGGCATCTGCAACGCTGGAATCCCATCCCAAATGGGCCTGTCGCTTCCTGTGGGTGAGGTCCCCTTGCCGTGTGCCTCAGAATTTTTCCTAGCTTTGCCACCCCGTAAAAGACACAACACACGGTCAGCTGCCCGGAGGAACAGAAAAATGTTAGTGGCACAGTAAAAGCTACTTACTGGGCTGTGGGGAAACAAGTGAAGCCCCGGGCCCACATCCAGCTCCGTACTTACTGGTCGTGTCTGGTGTCAGGAATGGCTCTGTCCATCCGCAGCTTATCACTTTCCACCTGGTTGAATTTGTTGCGGGCGTAGGGATCCTGCCCGGAGCGGACCATTGTCCCTCCGACGTAAGCTTCCTGGTTAAAGTCCCGCCACCGCACTTTTCCTGCAAGAAGCAGAGCAGAGGGTGTGGGATCGGGAAATGAGCCCAGCACGGCCAGCACACACCACAGGAACTGTGCTACCTTAGGGATAAGTGCCCAGGCTTTCCTCTCCCAGCAACTGTCATCGACAAACTAGCCGGGAACAGCCCGAGCAAGCACCATCATGTCCATATGTTGGACACTTTGCAACAGGGAAGTTAAAGACTTGGACCTCAGGTGTTGTCTAGTGAATAACAGTCTCTGCCCACCGAAGTATACGTAAGCACGGTAAGAGGGGAGATTTTCATCTGCTTGTCCCACCTGCCCAGGGATTATGGTGATGCCCCAAAGCACCTCAGATATGGTGAAAAAGATAATGTCCAAATTCAACATAAGGCATCCCATCGTGTTACGTCAGGTAACTCAAAAATAAATGTCTTTTTTAAAATGTTTATTTATTTATTTTGAGAGAGAGAGAGAGAGTGCATGCACACGAGTGGGAGGGGCAGAGGGAGAGGAAGACTCTCCAGCCAGACTCCGTGCTCAGTGTGCAGCCCAGTGCGGGGCCCAAACTCACGGCCCTGAGATCAGGACCCGGGCCGAAACCAAGAGTCAGATGCTTTCACCGACGGGACCACCCAGGTGCCCCACAGAAATAAATGTTTCAACAAGGAATAATACCCCCAAGAACACCCCTTGGTGAGACTCCCTCAGGGATTCTTCTTGGAGTGGCTGCCATGTGTGTCCCCACGAGGGGGTGAGCGAAGATATTCCTACCACACACACCTCCTAGCACACGCGTCCAGAGGGAACGGAGGCATGGTGGCCGGTCCACGCGTGCGGCGCCCTGACTCATGATCGGATATGCAGCCGCCGCTCTAGAAGGCCAAGTACGGGGTTCTCCAGGAACACGGCAGTGGAGTGGGGAGCACTTACTAGGATCTGGTGCCAGTGCCTGCTGGCAGTAGCCTGGGATCTAGAAGAAAGAGAGTGCTGCGGCGTGGGGCGAGCCTGCACAAGCCTGGGCGTAATGAGGGCAGAACCTGGGGAAGCATGCGAAGGCATCAGCTCGCAGAGGGAAAGAGGCGGAAAGCAAAGAGAAATCAGGACTTGAGGGCCACCCCGGCTTTAGATGGCTGCTTGCCACTTGCTACGTTCATGATCGTGGTCAAGTTTTGAAACTTGAAACAGTTTCCTAAAGATAAATACATTTAAAACAATGAAAAAAGGCTCTTCATGAGGATTTAATGGCCTATTATGTGCCAGTTTGGTAGGTATAGCAAATTCAAGCCAAACTCAGAAAGAAAACCATGATAACAGCCTTGCCCCATGAAGCTCATGAAGTTCCGGGTGGTCACAGTGCTGTGAAGAAAAGGAACGAAGGGGCAGACCGTTCGGGGGTTGCTGTTTCATATGGGGTGTCTGATGGGGCCCTCTAAGAGGGTGACCTGGAGCAAACACCCAGACAAAGGGAGGGAGTGGGCCACACAGCCCTCCGGGAAGAACATAAGAAAATACTCAGGGAACCGCAGTGCAAAGGCCCTGGGGTGGCAGTGAGCTCGCCTGTCCAGGACCAGCCAGGAAGCCAGTTTAACAAAGACTGAGGTGCTGGTCAGAGAGGTGAAAGCAGGCCTGTTGACAGCTACCCAGAACAGACCAATGTGTGCGGGCCATAGCTCTTCTGCCTCACGTCAAACGTTGGTTGGGTTGGTTAAGTAAAGATCAACAATACCTACATACATGCTTTTCCAACATGGATCTCTCCACATACAATCAAAAGAATGTCCGGTTCCTTTCTCTATTTCAGAGATGAGGAAACTGAGATTCACTTATAGGAGATCTGTTCAAGGCCATACAGTAAATTTTCCATCTAAAAGCTCATCTGCTTCTTGCAAATGTCCTGCGAGGTCAAAACCCCCCATCTCATCGCAGCTGGTTGCCATGGAAATGATGCTTGGGGTCACAAAGGTCCAGTCTCTCAAATGGAAAAGCAGTTTCAAAACTCACAAGCTCTCTGGCTGTGACTATGCCGTCCCCCGATAAATGTCTGGTCATGGGAGCCAGCCAGAGGGTTAGCATTTTCTGCCACCTAAAATAAAATGTTTCCAAAACATTTTTTTTGGAAACATGTTTTTCATGCTAAGGCAACCCTAGAAATACTTAATCGATCCTCCTCTCTCCCCACCTTTCTGCCTTCCCCCTCACAGACTCTTGAGGATAGAGGAGGAAAAACCACCCACCTGTGCTCAGACTAACACAAATCAGAGCCTCAGCTAAAATCTATACGTGCAACACTTACTATGGAATCTAAATGAGCTGGTTCCCACTAATGCTTAATGGCCTGAATGTTCTTTACTGCAATTAGTAGCTTGTAACGATGGAACTGGGAACTGTCGAGCCCCAACCACAGCCATGTGGATGTTCCATCACTAATTCTGCTTATGCTCTACGTGAGCCTCACTGGGAGCACTGGGGACAGGAAGAAGGAGGTCCACTCACTCTCGGTCGGTGTGGGTCTATGTGTGGAAAGAGCAGTGGCTAAAGACCAAGGCCTCTGCTGAGCTCCTGGGGCTTCGATCCCACCTGTGCATCTTGTGCTATCAGACCCCTGCCCCCTTTCTGGAGAAGACCTGAGCACAGCAGAGGGTTTTATGGGATGCCTGATGTCAGTCGACTGTGGGGACTTGGCCCCAAGCCACTGGTTTATACTAGGTGTGGATTATATGCTAGGCATCGCAGTGGCTCCTGAATGAACAAAACCAGACTTGTCCTGTGGAGGTCATGTTCTAGAAGATGGAGGGAGACAATCAATAAAATGACCATCCTAATCAATGTATCATTAAAAACTGAGCCAGGTGTCCTGATGGCAAGAATTGTAGTTCTATGGAGGCATCTAACAGAGGAAACTGATGCAGACAGGGGGAGCAGGGAAGGCTTCCCCGGGGAAGGCCCACCTGGGCTGAGATCTGAACAATGAGTAGGAGTGACAGAGGAGAAGCCATCCTCCAGAGATGGTAGGAACCCACTCAGAGGCAGCCCACCGTGACTGCTGCCGACTCGGGAACATCTTCACCAGGACTCCTGGCGGCTCTGCCTTGACTTGTGACAATTAAATTTCCCACGGCATAAGACCATTTCCTGGAGACAGATTGTAACTGGTTTCTCTTCCATAAAAGTTTAGCAGTATGTTGGAACCCAGCAGGGACGTTCGAATATGTTTGACTAAAGGACGCACATTTTTCTCTCCTGTCCCAGATGTCATGACATGCATGTACACACACAAATGCAATGAAAATCTAGTCTGTTCTGTTTTTCTTACGTGGGTGTGACAGATCCTCTAATAAAGGGTCACAACCCGTAATTTGAAAAACGCAGAGCTAAAGAACCATTATAGAAAGGTGTTATTTCTGTATTATATAGAATTCCTCAGGTTGGAGCTGCCTGAAGAGGCAGAGGCAGGAAAGAGAGCAGGGTTCCCAGAGGGGACGTATGCCCCAGTCCGATTCCGGGCAGCAAGGGAAGACCCCAGAACAGGAGGGGCATAAGTTACAGGTTGGAGAGAAATAGTCCAAACAGTAGATATAATGTCTGAATATCCTGACTTTTAAAAAATGCCATTCATATATCATCTTGCACTTCTATTGCCTCTTTAAAATTTGTAGAAAAGAGCCTTGCAAATTAAGAGCTTTAGAAAACAAACACACAGAAATACATGCAAATCTAGTGACCGTGCACTTGGCTAGGCAGAAGCAGTGGACAGGAAATACCCCAGAGATAGAAAATGTTAGAGGAGAAGCCAGAAACCAGCTTCATGCCCAAAGACGATGGGAAAACAGCCTGCAGTTAAAGAACACGACAGCAGAAAGCAGATATTACCCTAAGAAGGCCGGTGAAAACAGCTCTTTTATTAAATGAGGTTAAGAAAATATTGATGAAGAAACTGATTTCCAGAAGATGGACTTCTCTGGAAAGGAGGGACTATGTGGCCTTGGGAGTGTCGAAACCTATGATTCTGTAAACCTGAGACTCTTCCTGATGGTCACTGTGCGGGTAGGACGAGGCACCTGTCTGTGCCTGATGCGTCTGGGGGAGGATCCCCACCCCGTGTGAACACATACAGCCAGCCCAAGCCCACCTTGCCTTTCAAGGTCAAGCTTGCCCTTCAAGGTCAAGCTCCTCGGAGAAGCAGGCAGCTTCCAATGCTGCCCCACATGCCTCCCATCACCCCGGGCACATGCCTGCCCCTCCCAGCTGGACTGGGAAGGAGCTCCTCACCCCAGAGCCGAATCTCCTGTTTTGTTGCTATTTCTCACCCACGGACCCCAGCACCCCATGCGCACTGCACGCACACACTTGTTGACCCATCTGCTATGGATGGTCTCCACCTGGGTCTAAGGCACCCAAGGCTGATCCTGAAAAAGCAACCCAAATCCTGCACACTGGCCCGAAGAACACAACTTCAGACTGGCTCTAAGGAGTGGCATCCTCGGGCAGCTGACACTCATGTCTGAGAAGCGCCCTCCACCCGGGCCGGACGGCGGCTCCTTCCCTTCGTCTGCTGACACTGCTGTCCCGGTGAGCCCGCCGGGCGGATCGTCGCTCGCTGCGCAGAAAAACTGAGGACGCGGCGTCAACGGTGGTCCCGCACCAATGCTGGGTTCATGGATGGGGCTTGGAGGTCCACAGCTGGCGCTCACGGAACCTGAGCAGAGGAGCAGCCCGGAGGGGCAAGGCCCCGGGCCCGAGACCCCGGCGTGAGCTCAGTCCCCCCACCCCTCCTGACCCTCAGGACTGTATGCAAGCAGAACGACATTCCACCTCTGAAGTTGTGATGAAATATAAATGAAGCCATGACAGCAATAATAGTTCCTAAGCCACTGACTACCGTCCAACATTAACTGACTTCGCAGGCAGAACTGGCCAAACACGAACACAATTACCCCCACTTTGCTGATGTAACCCCTACCTTGGCTCCTCACTGGGGAGGGTCGCTGGGAGCCGCCGGGCCCACCAGGCCCCTCCACGGCTTCCCTTGGGTGTCCCACCTCTGCAGCCGACCCTGGGGAATGAGTGGGAAGCACTGGATGGGGGAGCCTCATCTGCCTTCCAAGGTTCCTGTGAGCACCTGCCCAGGTGAGCATGACACCTGCCCAGGTGAGCAGAGGCCAGAACATGCAGGAGAAGGCAGTTCACCCTTCCCTGCAGCCCACCTTCTGCCTCTAACCGCTGGTACCCGCGAAAAGAGAAAAGGGGGGCCACTGGTAAGTTAACCTGTGTCCGCACCTCTATTTCTCCATCCCCACCTGCAGTGCCCAGGGAACACTTGGAAAAAATAATCAACACAATGTCGGTCTCTGCTTGCTTCAGGGAGGGGGACAATGTGATGCCATCACATTTCAAAGGTGGGGCAGGGGAGAGGGGAGGGAAGACTGGCTCGGAAGCGTGGGTGTTACTGCCCGGAAGAGAACGGTCAGGATGGAGCCCAGGCTGGAACACGGGAGTCTGAGTGGCCTATTTTCAGATAATATTAGTTTTACTGTCAGTTATACCATGATCAGCGAGGCCCCTCAGTTTCTCACTTAAATTATTTTCAAATTTCTTACATGACAGATACCCCAGGACTGTGGGCAGGAAGCACAGCGCCCAGCAGCCTACCCTGCATGCCAGGGGGTGCCTCCCTTCACCTTTCTGTCCTGCCCCCACCCTACCCTGAGGGCCGGCGGGGGCCAGCCGCAGACACAGACGCCCTCCTTCTGCTCAGAGGGGGATGCGGAGGGAGGGACTGGGCCACCTGGGAAGGCCATGTGTGTGCGGGACAGGGTGGGAATGGGTTTCTGGTCCCATTTCTACCTTCCCATTTCCTGGTGAGGCCCAGAACCCACCCTGTCACATCTGACAGTTGGAAGACTCTCTTTTAAGGGCCAGCTCAGCATCTTGTTCCTGTTCACATATGCAGTCCCGGGGAACTGCTCACTGCATAAGACAGCCATTCTATTTTGGGCAAACTTACTGTAAGGAAGTTCTCAATTTTGGAGAAAACATTCACTGCCTTCTGTTTTCCCCAGGTTGTGTGGAACGGGCCAGTACAGAGAAAATGCCAACCCTGAGCAAGCACACAAGAAGGAATGCAGCCTCTGCCCTTGAGCTACACACACGTACCTTGTGGGAAAGGAGTGCCAACGAGCCATGTGGCCAAGATGGGATGAGCCTGTAACCCAAGGGCAGAAAAAGCCCTGAAGAAGGGGCATTTGGGCTGTGTCTTGAGGCATGAGTAGGAGCCTGCCAGGCCCTGGGAGGGCTGTACTGGAAGATGCAACAGGATGAAGGGGAGGGGGTGTGAAGACAGGGGATGACAGGAGAGGAGAAGGCCAGTCTGTGCCCAGCCCTGAGTCTCAGCCCTGGCTCAAGCGCTCAAACAGTATTCTCCACATTCCGGGGAGCACAGAATCTTTGAGCAGGTGAGTGCTGACCAAATTTGCACTCCCGGAAGTGATTCTGGCTGTGGGAAGGATGGATGCTCAGAGGGGGGTAAATGATCCCCCAAACACCTGCCCCCTCAACTCCCTGCTCAGGAAGACCCTGCCTGCACCTGAGGATGAGTCCCAGGTCCCCAGAAGCGCATCTTTTCTTCTCTAAGCCCAGTGCCCGTGGGCCCTGAACCTGTGAGGCGGTCTCTGCTCTCCTCCAGTGTGCACGGCCTTGCTGTCCGCCCCCAGCCTGTCCTGCTCCTCAATGAGGAGCCACAGCAGAACCCAGGCCCCCAGTGTGGCACCTCTTGTTTATGGCTGAGATCCCATTCCCATTCTTGTAGGCCTCGTCTCTGTACCTCTACAGTCTACCTGTGAACCCTTACTAAACCGTGCCTCCCACCCATCTGCGCACAGCCCGTGCTGTGTGTACGAACAAATGAGGTGTCATAACACTGCAAGGTGGGGCTGCTTCTCAATGTGGCCACCTCCTCCAAGAGGCCCTCCCGGTGTCCCCAGCTATGGCCTCTCGCTACAGCATTCCTCTTCCCTCTTCCTCAATCACAGCTCCATTCCAACCACAGCTTTGCCACAAACCTCCTCCCCTCTAATAACTGAACTCAAAATTCTGCCAAGGAAGGAGCTAAGTCCACCCTTGAAAATAGAGACGACCGTGTGTGCCCTGCCCTTCCCCAGGAACTGCAGAGCGGGATCTGCAGACGCCCATGGGTCCTCACGGTGCCTGTCTCTGTGTTGGTCTGCTCTTGGGGACGCGTTCATTAAAGTGGTCTGACAGGAGTGCTCAGCACCTCTTCACCCAGCTCCGCCTGCAGTATCCCTCCTCACCGCGTCAGGTGCACCCTTTCCAGTGTGGACATCGGGGTCTAGAAAGAGGCGACGGAAACCAAATAGAAAGGGATGAGCTCCGCGTTCTCCCATTGGCACCCTAGCTCTGAGCACAGGGGCAGGGCTTGCCTCCCTCTGCGGCCGCCCCCCAGCCCCCTGCGCAGGCCCGGGCACACCTCGGGTGTGCCTTGCACACTCACTCACATCGCCTGCCTGCAGCTCTGCTGCCTGGTCTGTTGGCTTGTCTGCTTGTTTGTTTGCTCTTTTTGCTTGCAGGCAGGGGCCCAGCCATGAACCTGCCACATAGTGCATGTTTAATAATGCAAAGAAGTATCCCACAAAAGGAGCCTTCTGCAACCGGGGCATTGCACACAGCCTCAGCTCGTTCTGTGGCCACTCCCACAGATCCACGGGGGTGCTGGAACTCTGGCCCTCCTCTCCTGCCTGATCTGGTCTCTGCGGGCAGCGGAGGCCAGTCCAGGGAGGGGCCAGCTACCGGCCAGAGGGAGCGAGAGTACTCCCCACCCAGCGCCCTCGGATCAACACCCCGAGGCCTCCCAATGGGGGCCAGTCCCCTTCTACCCTTCCAACCACAAGAAACAGGGTCCAGAGATGGGGGAGGGTGAGGCCCAGGGCAACCGCCTTGGGGGAGAAGAGCCCGGACCTGAAGGGACGGACCAGACTGCCCACCGGGGCCCCACGAGTCTCCACTCGCGGCCCCCGCGGGAAAGGCGTCCCAAGGTTGGTAGTGACAAGACAAGTTCCTGCCACTCGCCCCTGCTGGTCCACGCCGCAGACGCGCCCCTGCCCACCCTGCAGCCATTATCATCTGCTCCCCGGCCACGCCGACCTCAGGCCCAACAACTTCTTCCTGTTTTCTTTTCCCGTCTTTGACTCCCACCCACCCCCCTCCCCACCCCGACCTCGTCCACGCTGCAGAACGACACAGCAGCCCTCGGGCAGAGAGGCCAGCTGGCGATCAGAAGCACACGAGGTCCGTGGGGCCCATACGGAGGCTGTGGGCCGCACAGGTTCTGAGGCCCACGGGAGGCCCTGCTTTGTGGCCCGAGGCCGGGGCCCGTTCCAGCTACCGCGGGGGTCCGAAGTGCCACCCGGGACGGCACTTCCACAGAAAAGCTCGGTCTAGGCTCCTAATACCCAACCCAGGACTGATCTTTTGGAAAAGACACTTTCCTAACCAGGGAACTGCTTGCATTTGGATGACTCGCTTCAGTTAAATTTAATTTAAAAGAATGCCACATTTCCAAACAACGTCATTTCTTTCTTAAAAACTTCCTGTTCACTAAGCCTCATCTTTAAGGCAACAATGACGTCCATCTATGAAAACGAACCTTCAAAGGGTTAATACCACAAAACACATGAAAACCCGAGTGCCCGGGGACATACCCACGGGGTCTCCACATCAGCGACCTCAGGTGGGATGGTCCTTTGGCAGAGCCTGACTGTGCTGCCGTGTGTCCCCGAGGACAGGTGTACGAGGGGAAGGAAAGTGCCTGGGCCGGCGTGGGTCCCGCTGGGCCAGCATTGGGGGGGTGCGGGCGGGGGCAGGAGGCTTCTGGATCCTGGGGGGCTACCACGGCTGTGCCATATTGTAGTGCTGCCCTCAAATCCTCCCCGGGAAGGATGGCTTCGACAAATTGAAAGCTAGTCTGTATAAAACAGAGTAGCCTCTTCCGGGAAAGCAGCCAAGAAGGGAAATAGAATGTATTTTAAATCAAAGGACAAAGTCCTCAGATTTATTTTAACCTCCTGGTTGATCTCAAATGGAATGTAATTTTACTATGCTTAAGAGAGAGAGAAAAAAAAATCCCTAATATTGTTCCTCTAGAAGGTCATAATGCTACAACATGAAAGAGGAGACCAGGGCAAGGCTGGGACTGCAAGCAAATATATCCAACTAAATGACAAAGACATGTAAATAATACTTTATTATTTTTTGTCACTGGATAGCTGGTATGGCAGGAAATTTTGCTCACCCATGAGAAACTGTCTCCTGGAATAAGAAATCCTACACAACTCATTTTTAAGGACGAAAGAAGAGGAAATTCAAAGAAGAGATTAAAAGTTCTTTAATCACTTAATGAAAATAAAAGGAAAAAAATCAGATGTTATAGGGTAAGGACCCTTAATTCATTTAAAATGACTGGTGCCATCAAAATAACTATAAAAACACCACGAAGCAGTTCTGCTTTGCATTGAGAGGTCTACCCCTGGCTTGAATTCATGTATTTCTTTTCCAAATTTTAAATGGAAACTTTTCATGTTTCCTCTAAGGGACAGTGGTCTAATTTATAATTAATCTAGTTTGTTGTACTTGGTCTCTACCGATCACCTATTTTATTCCGACTATTAGTAGAAGTATCAAAGCGAACAGAATGGAAGCTGATGCAAAGAAGGTACAGGTGGAGAAAGAGGGAGCCTATTAACCAGTACCACAGGACAGACACTTCACCCAGACTCAATCCACACCACACAATCACCCTGGAAAATATGTATTATTACTGTGCCCATTTTACAGATTGGGGAACTGAGACTTAGAGGCTAACGTGCAAAATGATGGTACCATGATGCAAACCCAGGTCTCTCTCTTCCCAACTGGCCAACAACTCACTTTAAAGGAATTTTGGCGCAGCACCAAAGGCACCCAACAGGTCTGGGCAGGTCCCACTTCCGCTGGCAAGCACCCTCTCACTTCCCCAGCCCCGCCCCTGACCCGGTGGCTGGTGCGATGGAGTCTCTGAGTGGCAGCCACGTGCCCATCTCTTGAATGCTGACATCCTCTGTGATCAGAGTCCGAAGGAACCAGGGAAGGTATTTCTCTGCAAGTGTGGGAACATCTCTTCATCACAACCCCTAGCATGCAGCCACTGCTTAGGAGTTTCCAGTGATGGAGAAGTCATCGTTTCAAGAGGAGCCAGAATTGCTGGCCCACGCTTCCTTATCCACTAACAAAAACTGCCTGCCTGTGACTTCCACTCTCCAGAGTCTCAAATAAAAAGAAAAACATGAGACTTCAGCCTCTTTTCTATGGCGGCCTTCCGACTATTTGGACATCACGATTCCATTTTCCCCTTCTAAGCCCTTCTGTAAAAACATGCCGTTATTTTAAGTGCTCCTCATCAGATGCTGTTTCCGGCCCCCTCACATCTGAGTCACATCATCTGGACCCACTTCAGCTTATGAGCATCTCGGAAAACCCTGTGCCCGGAGCGGAACAGAGGAGTTCAGGTGTGGCATGCCAGCACGGAGAGCTCTAGACACCATCTGAATTGTTCTGGACGCTTGAGTTCCACTAAGAAAGCTTCAGACAATTTTACTTTAATAGCTTTATCACACTTCTGGCTACTGACCTGATTGATGTCCTTGTTTTTTTTTTTCTTACTTGTTGGAAGGAGGGGGGAAGGACATTAGAAGGTTTGTTTTTTCACGCTGGCTAGGGTGCAAGGAAACAGGCCCCCTTCTTTGGAAAACAATTTGGCAATTGATATAAAAAAATCCTTAAACACATGCCTTGCCACTGACCCTGGAGTTTCTCTTTTAGGGATTTATTTCAGGGAAGTAATTGAGGGCATATAGAGATTCACCTCAATGGATGTTTGCTGGAAACCCTCTACAAGTTCCACAAAACAGGATAAGTTCAAGGAGCTAGGTAATGGGTACATTGCTGTCATTAAAAATGCAGTACAGGAAGTATTTCGGGACATGAGGAGGTGTTTATGATAGAATACCCAGAAGAAACAAGTCCAGTGTGGTGCTGCATGTATAAAAATGTCGATGTAACCAGCTGGTAGGGGCTGCCTGTGGCCTGTCCTGAGCCATCCCGGGAGGAGGAGGGAGGCAGGAGGCGTCCTCCATGACAGACTCGGGGAGAACCCTGAGGTGCTATTACCGGGAGAGAGGAGCATGTGTGAGTAGACTTCCCAGCTAATCCCCCAAATCCTTAGCAGTGTTACTCGCCTGGTGGACTATTCGGTATGTTTTTAAGAACTCATGAAAACACTGAAAAGCCCCAGAGCTGACTCAGACATTGTGTCTAGGGCCCCAGGCCTCCTGCACCTGGCCTGGCCCATCTGGATGCAGACACTGGCTCACCTTATTCAGGTGCCTGGCTATATGCCCAGGACGAGTGCGGAGGAATGGGCCGTGCCAGAGTCACATGGGTTACTTTGGGGCGGTAGAATTACGTGTGAATAATCTTATTTTTGCTTATCTGAATTTCTTAAATGTTCCACAAATAGCATATTGCTTGTTTTTAAAAAAGATGCTTCCCCGAAGGATTATCAGCCATGTATTCTCTTCTGGACCTCGGGCCTGGGTCACAGCGAGGCATACAGAGCTCGCTGTCCCAGGGCTGTCGCACAGGGCTCCCCGGACAGTGTGGCTCGCAGGGCACGTGGTGCAGAGAGATACAGGGGACGAGTGTTTGGCCCTAAGAAGCAAGGAAACTCTGACCCAGGCTACAACATGGATGAACCCGAGGACACTGCACGGAGTGAAATACGCCAGTCATGAAAGGACAAGTACCGTATGATTCCATTTATCTCATAAGGTGTCGAGAGGAGAGAAGTTCACGGAGACAGGAAGTAGAATGGTGGCGGCCAGAGACTGGGGGAGGGAGAACGGGAGTTAGTGTTTCATGGGGACAGAGTTCCAGTCTGGAAAATGAGGAAGTTCTAGAGAGGGATGGAGTGAGGGTCACACAACAGTGTGAGTGCGCTTAATGCTGCTCGACCGTATGCTTAGAAATGGTTAAAATGGTAAATTTTATGTTACGTGTATCTTACCACGATTAAAAAAAAAAAAACGCACAATGCTGGAGCCCAATAAATTCCTCAGAAGGAGAAAAGGTCAGGGGAGCATTTGTCCCGACTCTGCAGCAATGCTGAATAAATACACAAGTGGTTCATCTCATCTTTCTTCGGGCAGGTGGGAAGCAGAAAAACTAAAACGTTTCCATTAGCATCCACGGCAATTCACACCGGGATTGAGGTTCTATTACACATTTTGCCATTCCCATGTCATTCATCTTTGCGTGAACATGAGCAATTTCTGTTTTGAGAAATCAACTGACTTGGGTAATGAAGCAACAGTGGGCCGGGCTGGGATGGGAGAAGACACCGCGACGGATGGGGGGGACCTCCCAGACAAGCCAAAATGTAATCAGGACTTCTCCCTTCTCTCTATCCATGTCTCTCCGAGGCCTTGCCCCCTTACAGGAGGTTATAATGGAACATGAGAATGACACCACGGTTTCAGAAAGGCAAAAAGAGAATCTGCTCTTAAAGGACACGTCACCATCTGAAGGACAAGAGCGCCCTACGAAAGACCTCATCCTCAGCCAGCCTCAAAGACAGACCTGGGCCTTTCCACCCGTGGCCGGCCTCTGTTCTTCATCGTCCTGGATCATCGTCCATCCTGCCTGCTAATCATCAGTCAGATCCAGAGAAGCTGAGGACACAAGAGGAGAGGACAAGGGAGGGACAATTACTGGGACAGACTAATTTTCAAAGCAGAAAGCTTTCTCTGTACCCAGAGGGGGAGAAAAGATAAAATTCGTCTCCATCAGATTTTCAAAAAACAAAAAATCAACAAATAACCACTCTGTTTGAAACAACACTTTGAAAATCAGCACCAAAAAGAAACTTCAGGGGCTGAAATGGAAGGAATTGGTCCTGGAACCTCAGGGCCAAAGGCCTTCCAGTCCAGACATGAAATCTGCAAGGACAGAGGCAAGAACACGAAGACATATTCTTACCCCATCTCCAAGGCAGTGTGACTAGTGATTCTAATCTGGGAAGAGAGATTGAAAGGCAACAGAAAGATGGAGTTAAAACAACAGAATCAAGGGATCTCAGCGAGAAAGTGTCTCTGTTTTACATAGGAGGAAAATGGAACTACAAAACAGTCACTATTTTTCTAAGGCCCGATGCCTGGGGGCGGTGCTGAGCCCTGAGCCCCAGTGCCCTGCTCAGGGTGCTGCCCTGTCCTTGTCCCCAAGCCCTATGTTCCTCGAAGACCGCTCTCACGTTCCAGTTGCTACGCGCCACTATTTCAGAAATGGCAAAAACACTGGAAAAAGGACATGGGGAGTGCCAGCCCAATGTGCTCAGGGGTTCACGAATCTTGCAGCTCCTTCTCCACTTCTAGAAAGCAGTCGTCCTAGAAGAATGTGTCCACTTGAGAATGCTGTGTTCCCTCTCTGAAGCCAGTGGACTCCTTGGCAGCATGGGGCGCGGGGGTTAGCAGGACTCTCCCCATGAGCATGACCACGGCCTCCTCTGCAGGGCACCAGGACACCCACCTTGGGAGCAAAGAAAGCAAAGCACTCCCTCCTTTCTTTAGCCAACTGGCGGAGAACCATCGGACTTGTAAGCTGCCCGTGACGCAGACAAGGTGCAGTTCTATGGAGGTAAATGGAGGATTCACGGAGTGACTGCTGAATTTAGGGAACTTCCACAGAAGGACTCCTGGCCCGCATGACCTGAGTGAGGTCAGGAGCAGCCCGCTTCCCAACCGCACCCGGTCTCCCTGATGACAGCAGAAATAAAAGGCAGTGAAAGATGATGTTGACCAGATCTCTCACCCCAAGTCCCAGACCTCCTTCATGGACTAGGTTTCGACTGGAGAACTTGGTGAGGAAATCACAGGTCTCTAAAAGGCAAACGTTGGATGCGGTTGTTTATAAATTCGGCTGCTGGCACTCACATTTGTGGTTCTGCTCCTGCACAGTGCTCACAAAACCCTTCTCAGCTATGCCCTGGCTCAGGGTGCAGCTTGGTCTGTGCACCTCAAGCCCCATGAATGGGAACATGTGTGACTGAGCTTCCAACAGAAACTGAAGGCCGGGACCCTAGCGTCCAGGCCTCCCCTCGGCCACAGTGACTTGGCTGGCATGTTTTATTGAAATTCCAGATTCTACCCTAAGTAGGCGGGGCTGGGACAGGAAATTGAGTTAAAACAATAACCTGGGCTTTTGTGGCCATGGCTGACCCATGAGCAGAGGTGTCCAGAGTGGGGACATGTAAGACACCCTTCTGGGGTAAAGAAATGGTAGAGATTTTCAAGTATTTTTCCTAATCCTTTATAATATCATATTTAAAATATGTTTTGGAATGCATCAATAAATTAGTGTGGTAATACGTGTTTAATCTAGGAGTATTTTAAGATAGAGGGAGAGTGAGATATACTCAAAATGTTTTTTGCTAATAGGGTGTTTGGTCAAAGAAGTTGGTGCCGTTGCCTGGGGGCATCACTGCTATCTTTAATCTGGCTCTTACATCTGTCAGTGGGTTTTGTGGCCATGCTGGAAAACACCAGGCTCCTATATTCAGCTTCATGCTGCCTCCTCCCACCCATCTGTCTACAACTGCTAGATATCCAACACCTAGAACACAGGAAGCTACTGAGTTTCTGAGCAACCCACTTTACACAGTGGAAAGTGCGATGAGCAGTGGTTCCTTGCAGACCAAAAAATTCTGGCAGTGCCCATCATTCTTGCGGAAAATATGTTTCTTAATCATAGCAAAATAACTTCTAAAGGAAAAACTCATGTGTATGCTGATTTAGTGAGAAAAAAAGGTCACAACGAAAACAGATAAAATCCTTTGGAAAAATAAAAGGACACGGTGCCTTCATCAAAAGTTATTAGTAATAACTCAAAAAAGAGGAAAATCAGTACATTCCTATCTCTGAAGAAAATCAACTGTATAACAGCTGAAAACATGAAAGCCAGGGTCAATGCCACACTGAACTGATTGTAACTAGAGTATGACTCTAGTATATGCTGTGAAGATGGCTTCCCCCTCCCTCTTCATATATGTCTTAAAATCCACTAGAACACTTGTTTAACAGGAAGTCTCTCATTAATCCACACAGTAGAAGCATATCCTATTATTATAATAAAGAAAAGCTTATTAGCTAAGTATTCCATTCAGATGCTCCCCACTGCGTGGGTAATGCCTATTTTACATAGGAAGGAACTGTGGCTCAGGCTACATGACTCATCCAAGAGTTGGGGAAGAAGAGACGGGGCCACCCTAATAGATACATCTAATGGGAGCATGTACACATTCCCGTCTAGTGCATCTGGGACAATGGGAAGGGTGTAGACAAAGGAGAGCCTATACTCCCCGGGGTGATGCTTATCCAACCTCAGTAAGAAACATGAATATACAAACTCTTGGTCACCATCAAAGTAAAAATTCCATGAACCAACTTCCAGTTTCTGGTCCAGTGTGTAAAGAGCTTGGAAGTCATCACTCCATCCTAATAATAAGCAAAAAGCTAAACAAGGCAAAAAAATCAACCAACAACTCTTCTTAGCTCGCTCAGAGAAGTGAGATCATAGAGCACCCTGCTACTCTAAAAACTGGAGAGACCAACAGGTGAATATAAAGAATCACAGCTTACTGGAGCAGCAACCTCTGGGGGAACCTTGTCTGGATAACAAAACCTGAACTGTAGTGGATGAACAGCAGGAGGTCACTGTGGACAAGCCCAAGAGATTAAAAACTCCAGGGGCATCAGCCACAGGTGGGCCCCCAGGCCTCTGTGAGTTTTACCTCCAGAAGCTTAACTCGGTTTCTCATCATGAATACTGGGAGACAGATCCCTTCATGCTTCCAGCAGGGGGAGAAGAAAAAGAATCATTTTGAAATATGCCAGAGCATTCTGTTCTTAACAAGGCCTGCCTGCAAGAGAAATTATTTACCACAGCTAACCTTTTGGGAGTTTATCAGAGCCTAAGCAACCTGGGGAAAGGAAAATACTCAACTCCAGCCTGCCCCTAGCCTTCTACATGGAGGAAGGGGAATACTCCTTTTTAATCACCTCTGGCCACCCTGTCCTACCTCTATGGGAGAGGAACTGAGAAGCATTTGTGAAGTTGACAGCCCAGGGGCACAGACCTATCATATGACTATGGCTTCCCCCTCCCTCTTCATATATGTCTTAAAATCCCTTCCCCATCTAGAACTTATCACCACATCACTAAAGGCCTATTTACTGGAGTTCCTTTTACCCAGCACATCATACCTAGTGCCGAAGAAAAACGTACAAGGCATACTAAAAGGCTAAAACATAGTTTGAAGAGAAAAGCAAGCGTCAAAACAGACTCAGATACGGCAGGGATGTTGGAATTATCATACCAGGAATTTAAAACAACTATAATTAATATGTTAAAAGCTCTAATGGAAAAAGTAGACAACATGGAAGGACAAATGAATAATGTAAACAGAGAGATGAAAATTCTCATTAAAAAAATCATAAAGAATTACTGGAGATCAAAAACACTTAACAGAAATGAAGAATGGCGCTAATGGCTGGGCACAGCTGATGGAAGAATCTTTGAGCTTGAGGATAAGACAAGAGAAACCTCCACATGGAAAAGCAAAGATTAAAAAAATAATAATAATAAAACCTGAAAAAAATCACAACAGAGTATCCAAGAAATGTTGGGCAACTACCAAAAGTGTACACACGCATGTGATGGGAATACCAGAATGAGAAGGAAGAGAGACAGGAATGAAAGAATTATTTGAAGTGATAATGACTGAGAATTTCCTCAAATTAATGTCAGACACCAAAACACAGCTCCGGGAAGCTCAGAGAACATCAGGCAGGATAAATAACAAAAATAAACAAACAAACAGAAAACATAAAAACAGAAACCATACTTAGACATGGCACATTCAAACTGTAGAAAATTAATGATTTTTTAAAAAACTCTTGGAAGAAGACAGAGGGGGGAAAACAGCTTTAGAGAAACAAAGATGAGAATTCTATCCAACTTCTCATAAACCATGCAAGCAAGAAGAGAGTGGAATGAAATATCTAAAGTGTTAAGAAGGAAAAAAAAAAGACCAACCTAGAATTCTATACTCTGTGAAAATAATCTTCAGAAGTGAAGGAGAAATAAAGACTTTCCCAGACAACAAAAATTGAGGCAATATGTTGCCGGTAGACCTGCCTTGCAAGATCTATTAAAAGAAGCTCTTCAGAGAAAAGGAAAATGATACAGGGCAGAAACTCAGATCTCCAGAGTGAAAGTAAGAACATCAGAGAAGGCATAAGTGACGGTAAAATGACAACTCTAGTTTTCTTATCTTAATGCATCCAATAGATAACAGTTTGTTCAAAATAATAATAGCAACCACGTATTTGATTATGTATGCTTATATATATGTTTATGTACACACATATATGTGAAATGAATGACAGTGATGATATAAGGAATGGGAGGGAAGAATTCTTAATATTTTGTTATAAGATACATTATCCATGAAGAGGGCTAGTGCTATTTGAAATTAGACTTAGATTAGTTGTAAATACATATTGCAAACTCTAGGGCAATCACTAAAACTAAGAGAAAAAATAGGAGAGAAAAATGGAATCATGTAAAATGCTCAATGAAAGCTACGGAAAGCAGAAAAAAGCGCGGAAGACAAAAATAAGAAAGGAACAAGGGCAAGGAATAGAAAAGAGTAACAAATATGGTAAATATCAATACAGCTATATTAATAACCACTTTAAATGGCAATGGTCTAAATACACCAATTAAAAGACAGAGATTGTCAGAATAGATCAAAAAACAAGGCCCAACTGACTGTATGTTATCTACAAGAAATCTACTTCCAAAACAGAAAGCACTGAGCCCAGATGGGTTCACTGGTGAAATCTACCAAACATTTAAGGAACAAACCATACTAATTCTCTACTCTCCTTCAAAATATAGACACAGAGGGAATATTTCCTAACTCATTCTATGAAGCCAGCATTACCCTAATAACAAAACCAGACAAGGACATTACAAGAAAATAACAAACCAATATCTCTTATGAATATAGATGCAAAAATCAACAAAATATTAGCAAATTAAATCCAACAATGTATAAAAAGAATTATATACCATGACCAAGTAGGATTTATCTTAGGTATGCAAGGCTGGTTCAACATGTGAAAATCAATTAATGTAATCCACTTAACAAAATCCAACTCATTCATGATAAAAACTCTCAGCAAACTAGGAACAGAAGGAAAACTTCTTCAGCTTCATAAAGAACATCTATAAAAACCCTAAAGCTAACTTCATACTTAATGGTGAGAAACTAGAAGCTTTCCTCCTAAGATCAGAAATATGGCAAGGATGTGTACCACTTTCCAACATCATACTAGAAGTCCCAGCTAATGCAATAAGACAAGGAAACAAAAAGTATAATATAGATTAAGAAGGAAGATGTTTGTGGATGATGTGACTGTCTATGTAGAAAACCTGAAAGAATCAAAAACTCCTAGAACTAATAAGTAATTACAACAAGGTTGCAGGATACAGGGTTAATATACAAAAGTCAATTGCTTTCTTATATATGAACAATGAACAAGGGGAATTTGAAATTAAAAACACAATACCATTTACTTTAGTGCGCCTCAAGTGTGGTATAAATCTAACAAAATAGGCACAAAATTTATACGAGCAAAACTCTAAAACTGATGATAAAAATAAAAAGAACTTTAAATAAATGGAGAGATATTCCATGTTCATGGGTAGGAAGCCTCAATACTGTCAAGATGTCCATTCTTACCAACTTGATCTATAAATTTGACACAATCTAAACGAAAATCCCAGAAAGTTATTCTGTGGGTATCAACAGATTCTGAAGTATACGAAAGGCAACAAACAAACAAACAGAATAACCAACACAACATTAAAGAGAAAGAACAAAGTTGGAGCCCAGAAGTGGATCCACACAAATATAGTCAACTGATTCTTGACAAAGGATAGTCTTTCGAACAAATGATGCTGGAACAACTGGACAACCACACGCAAGCAAGCAATAAATAAATAAATAAATAAATAAACAAATAAACAAATAAATAAACCTAGACACAAAACTTATGCCCTTCTCCAAAATTAACTCAAAATGGATCACAGACCTGAATATAAAACCAAATTATTATAAGACTCCTGAAACATAATACAGGAAAAAAACCTAGATGATCTCTGGTATGGCGATGACTTTTTAGATAAAACATCAAAGGTGTGATCCATGAAAGAACTGATAAAGCTAAACCTCATTCAAATTTCTGTTTTAGGAAAGACACTGTAAAGAAAATGAGACACTGTAAAGAAAATGAGACACTGTAAAGAAAATGAGAAGACAAGCCAAAGACTGAGAAAAAATATTTGCAGACCACATATCTGATGGAGGACTGTTAACCAAAATATATAAAGAGTGCTTAAAATTCAGTAAGAAAATGAGCAATCCACTTAAACAAATGGGTGAAAGACCTGAACAGATACCTCCCCAAAGGAGATAAACAGAGGGTAAATGAGGGTAAATGAGTATATCAAAAGAACTCAGTATCATATACCACTAGGGAAATGCAAATTTAAACAATGAGATTCTACTTCCCACCTGTTATAACAGCTCAAATTAAAAACACTGACAACATCAAATGCTGCCGAAGACGTGGAGCAAGAGGAACTCTCATTCACTGCTGGTGGGAATGCAAAATGGTACAGCCACTTTGGAAGACAGCAGTCTTACTCCTCGGTACTTACCCAAATGAACTGAAAACGTACACCTACACAAAAACCTGCACACAGTTCTTTATAGCAGTTCTATTCACAACTGCCACAGCTTAGAAGGAACCAAGATGTCCTTCAGTAGGTGAATGGATAAACTGTGGCCCATTCAGACAACAGAATATTATTCAGTGATAAGAACAAATACACCAACAAGCCACGAAAAGACATGGAGGAACCTCCATTACACATTACTAAGTGAGACAAGCCAATCTGAAAAGGCAACATACAGTAGTTTGATTCTAACTATATGACATTCTGGAAAAGGCAAAACTATGGAGACAGGAAAAGGATCTGTGGTTGTCAGAGATTGGGGGGAGGGAGGGATGAAGAGTCGGAACACAGAGGATGTTTAGGGCAGTGAAACTACACCGTAGTATACTGTAATGGTGGATTCATGTCCCTGTACATTTGTTAAAACCCACCGAATGTACACCACCAAGAGTGAATCCTAATATGAACTATGGACTCTGGGTGGCTGTGATGTGTCAATGTTGGTACCCTGATTGTAGCAATGGGCCACTCTGGTGGGATATGTTGACACTGGGGGAGGTGTGCATGTGTAGGGGCAGGAGGTATATGGGAATCTCTGTCCTTTATACACAATTTTGCTGTGAACCTAAAACTGCTCTAAAAACTAGTCTTTCAAAAAAACTTGTGAACTGATATACTATCTTGTGTTTTCTATTTTATTCTATTTTTTTTCTTTCAACAAATTTTGGTCATCTCCTAGTAAATTTATTTCACCACCCACTAATGGGCTTGAAGGAAGTCCCCAAAACATTGCTATAGGGCAGTGTCTCCAGCAGCCCTATGAAATCCATTCTCTATCCCGCAGGCTCCATAGGCCACATTCAGCTCATTCAGTTTCTGAGCAAGAGGACTTCCCAGCCACTAGCCACCAGCCACCAGCCCAAGGCTGGACGGGTCCCCAGGGGCTGCTGCAGTACCTGGAGGAAGGGTCTCCATGCTTTGTGCTTTCTCATCCCCGTTGCTGTGATGAAGGTCTTTCTTTTTAATTGGGTCAATTTCATTCCAGTCCTCCTAAGGGGAACAAAGACACCAAATGAGTTGATCCATTTTTCAAGCACACCTGCATTCACCAGGTCAATAAACAGTTAAGTGTTACAATGCCAGTGGCCCCGGGGATGCAAATGATGAGAGAGAGAATTCCCATCTCCAGGACCTGCATCCCGGGACTTCTCAGACAGTGGAGACGTGAGGGGAGAAAAGTGTGGGAGTGGGAAGGAAGACTTCCGCTTCCCTCTTCATTTTATATTTGCACTGCATATCTATGGGAAGGAAATATTCCGGAAATTCCCAGGGCTCTGTGGATCTTCGAAGGTAGGGAAGGGAGATGGGGAAAGTAGATTAAATAAAATAATTCAATAGTGGTTAAATTAAAGCCATTAAAATCAGGGTAGCTCTCCAGACATCTTAGATGGTTTAAGAACACCCTAGGAAACGATTCTCCCTCCAGGCCCCTTGGAGCCCTCCTCTGAGGTTGCTAAATGATTTAATTCCACTGAATAACAGTGGAGGGAGAAAGGACCAGCCAAGCTTTTCCTAGGGCTTACTCTATTAAGAATGCCAATGGAACAGAGCTGTAAAGTAAGGGTTTAATGTGAAACCAGAATAAGATATAAGCTCTGGCAGAATTTATTCAGCTCATCTGCACAAACAATTTACTCTAATCCATCAACATTAAATCAAACTAAAAAACATCTCCATGACCACAGAGCTAAATATACTTTTCAACCACTTGGAATCTGACTTCTGCGAATGAAGGAAGAAAGGCTTCTGTATATAACCCAGATCAGAAATGTCCCATGGCTAGTCATCTTCCTACACAGACGTCTGTGAGCCAAGCACCGTCGACTGGCCATTCTCCCGAGCAGATGCTGTTGGGATGATCTGCAGCATTAAGCCCTCCCTTGGGGGCAACCCGATCAGTTCCGCACAGGTCTGTCCAGCTAGCATTCCTCTGGACCAGCATGGGCTGCGTGTTGTGCAAAAGCTGACCACTGGAGACATTTTGGCTCTTCAAAATGTAAAGTGAGCTCTGCAAGGAGGGCAATCCTCAGGAGCTGGGCCAAATCAGACATTTTTCCCAAATGCAACTTGCTTTGCCAATATCTGCATTTTTACTCAAACGGTACAGGAATTAAAGAGAAACCATGCCTAAGCTTCCTCCCTCTTGAGGCCAGCTTTTCCTTCAGCTGCCTTCTCAGTGACGCAGCTAGGTTGGTCACCATGGAAATGATGGGTGGGGGCACCCGGGAGGATGACCCCACTGCAGAAAGAGTGGGCTGGTGAGGAACCCTCCTGTGCCCTGGCAGTCCTAGCCCCACCCAACTGTCACAAGGCCTCAGTCCTTCAAGTGCCTCAAGTGCTGGGATTTTGAAGATTTTATCCTGCATTTTAACAAATGTATTAAAATGCATCTGTGTCCCAATTCAAGTATTTTTTGCTGCAAAATTTTTTTCAGAGATTATTTGGTTAAAAATAAACCTTCAATTTACTATTGGCAATGATTTTGCAGCAAGCTTGGCAAATGCATGGGAAAGAGAGAATCTAACCTACTGCCTTTACAATATATGGAAACGTGTGAATACTAATTCAGTAAGTGATGAAGTAACCACAATCACGCTGTGCAGACTTTTAATTAAGCATTATTAATTCTTAGTTTGCAGCTTGCTTGTAGCATTTTGTGGCTAATAACTTTTTTCCCCCACAGGCATTACACTGGCTAATGGATCAAACCATTTAACCTTGTACTTGAACAAAATCAAAAGTGAAAGTTGCTGGTGGGGCCGGTGCCTTACTTTCTACGTGTAAGAAGCAAGGCATTAGCCATACTGTCGACAGAATCAGCACCGAGGCAGGTCAGCCATCCATGTTTTCTTGGAAAATAAATGTTTCCTTCTTCCCACAGGCAAGACTGACTAGTCCATATGCAACATTCCTGAACCTCCCTACCCCCTGCCAATCCACCACGCCCACTACAAAACTAACGCTGGAGCCCAGACCGTGCTGAATGGCTATGTTCCAAGCAGGTGAAATGACGTTAAGTGCCATTTACGAATGCCTACTCTGCACCACCTGTTCTCGTCCCTGCCACGTCCACCCTGGCCGTTTATAATTCCTATTTCACAATGGGGATGTGGAAGATCAGCGAGCCTAAGAGGTTTGCCCACACAGGTCATACAGTGAGTAAGAAGCTAAAGGTGGCTTCTTCTCAATCAGGATGTAGTTTAAACCAAGTTACAAGAGCCTGAGTCTCACAATATCGTAAAAATCCAAGGATATGTTTCTAAGAGGTCATTTGCAAAGGACTCTTTTATTCTGGACTCCCGAGTCAAAAACTGCAAATTACCATGGTAACTACCTGCTCCTAGAGTACAGTGAGGTGCAGGAGGAAGAAAAGGAGGAACCGCTGAGGCCGCTAACACTCAGGGCGCTTAGGAGGTGCCGAGCCCCATCCTAGACACTGCATACACACTGATCTTCCTTACGGTGCTCTTATTAGCCCCATTTTACAGATGAGGAAGTTGAGGCACTGAGAGTTTACATAGCACAAAGGACACAACAAGGTACTGATTCTGTGGTCTCAATCATTCTACTGTACTGCCTTTAGATAAAATATCTTCGCCCTCTACCAACTAGATAAACACAAGTGAAGCAAAACAATGTATTAACCATTCATCTCAGGATATGTCTGATCACTGTAAATTCCTGATCGTTCAGGATCACTGACTGGATTCACCGGCTGAGACAGCCACTGCCCGTGTACGACCCGCCACCTGTCAACCCCTCACCCTTCCAGACAGTTGTCATGTTCTCTTCCCGTAACCCTGACCCATGGCCTTTGCTGGACTGAAAAAGGTCCCCAGAGACATGGTGGGGACCAGGCAGCTGCACCTTGGCCGAGCGTGCCCGATGGAGTGCAGACAAGCATCCAACAATGATGGCACAGTGTCACATACCCTGAACACTGTGGGGGCAGGGCACACTGGCAGGAGTGTCGAGAAGGCTCTGAGAAGCCTGTGCACAAGAAGTGACACCTTGGCAGAGATCTGAGGGGGTCAAAAATTGACCTGGCAAGATGAAATGATGGGAGTGGGGAGACGAAGTTTGTGATGGAGGGAAGAGCACGAAAGACAGAAAACAGACATGGAAGCGACAAGATACCGAGACTTGAGACTTGTGTTCCAGAAACATCGCTTTGGCTGTAGTGTAGGGAGCAGATGGAGGGGACAGAAGAGAGGCCAGGGGGCCATGAGGGCAATGAAACAAGGGACCGTGGTGAGCTGGCTCAAATCCGGATCCTGGAGATGCAGAGAGGAGGTCGGCATTAGCTGTGGGTCAGTGATTAGAAGGGGAGAGCAAGAAGGAAGGAAGGAATCAGAGCTGCAGGTTTCCTACCTGGACGTTTCAGACAGGAGAAGCACTCACCGCTCAGGAACACGAGAAAGTGGTGTGGGTGGGGTAAGGAGTGGCGCCGGGAAATAGAGACGAGTCTGTTTGGGAAATGTTGGGGTTATTGAGAGATACCAAGAGGAGGTACCTGGCAAACACAGAAGACACACGGCTGTAGCTCTGGAAAGGCAGGAGACAACCAAAGCTGGTGGTGACCATGTGAGAGCATCCAGGGAGGGTGTGAGCTAAGTGAGAATGGGTACCGCGGCGGGGGGAGATGCCGACACTTTAGGGGCAGGCAGGACACACGGCACGTTGGGAAGAGCTGTGGCCCAGGAGCTGGAGCCTTGGGTTCAAGCCATGGGGGTCTGAGGACGCCACCAGCCTCTGTCCACTAGGCGACTAGGCTGAAGATCGCGCGTCCCAAGCATTCCTGGGGACCAGATAGACCTAGCACTTTCTTATACTTTCTACCTATTTCATGTACGTTTGGTATCCAAAAGCACTTGAGGTCCTTGGAGGGCAGGAGGGCCTTGTCACATTTCGTGCGTATCCCCATGGGGCACCAAGTGTGGTGCCGGTTGTATGTTGGTTGCATAATAATAAATAGAGTTGAAAAAAAAAAAATCCCCACACTACTAACTCAGATTGATTTGACTGGCTTCACCCACTCTGCAGCGGAAGCGTTTCATTACAACCAACCCCCCGCCATACATCTACATACATTATGAGACTTATTTACACCAGTGGAGGCTCGTTTCACAGGGGAAAAGGGCGGAATGTAAATATGTGGAGAAGCCGCTCATGCCCAGGACCCACTGACAGCCAGGATGTGCTACCAACTGATCTGTTTGCTCCCTGTTAAGAGAAAATGATGCAGTGACAGACAGGTCCTCTTTTTAGTGACAAGGAGAAACTGCTGAGATTAGAGGAGTAATGATATGGTTTGATGCTGGGTCAGAAGTTGTAGAGGATCCAAAGCCCGTGATCTGATAAGCCTGCTTTTCTTCCCCAAGCTGCAGCCCCATCTCTGCATTGTCTCTCCCGCCCTCCACCCTCCAAGGAGGGCTGTCGGCACCGAGGCGTAATGACTAACCTGCAGACAGCCCATGCTGCTGACCAATGTGGACAAGGGCGGGCTTAGTGGTTCTGGCCCAACACTGAGCTCTGTCAGGGAAGTTTAAGCAGCGGTCTGCCAACCACATCCCCAGTCGTGGAGCAGGGGGGATGCTGTTGCCCAGCTTGACTTTCCCATTTTGACCACACGGCAGGAAAGACCTGGAGAGCCCCACCTATGGCACAAGACGGTCCCGCCCCTGTTAAACAGTGTTTGAGCCACATAATGCAAACTCAATTTCCTGTCCTCCTACTTACTAACTGACCTGAGCTTGCAGCTGCTATTATTCGTATTTGAATTGGGTGAGTTTCCACAGAGTCTTTAGAAGCTCTAGATATGCACTTCACCTACATTGTCCTTACAAATGTGTACAACAGCAGCAGTCTATTACCTGGAGCACAAATGGAATTAAATCACGCCGGGAGACAGATCAGATGGAAATAAATGACTGAGTGATATCTATTTATCTACCGTAATTAGAGAGTACAACAGCCAAAATTCATCCTGTTTCCAAGAAGATAAAAGAGCAACGAGTTTTAATAAAACAGCATTCTTTTCAGAAATAGTAAATCCAATAGGTTGGTTTATTGAGTAGTTATGAAAATTAATTAAGTGTATATATAGCTTTAGTGATTAAAAGAATATTCACCATCATATTCCCAATATGATCTGTCTCTGTTTCAAAACAAGAAGAAATAAATAACAACTGGGCTTGGCTTTTGCCAGAGCCAGGTGTCAGTGTGTGCTGCCAGGTGTGGGGGCAACAAGGCCAGAGTGGGGGCAGCAGAGATGGTCAGCTGGTTTTGCGAGCAGCCTTTTATGTACGAATAGATTGTCATCAGCTTGTTCAAGGCACTGTTTCGTCCCTGTTTCTTGTCCCGGATGAGAAAAGCGACCCAGAAGGGCTACATGACTTATCATGTTATCAACCACTGCAAAACAAGTTCCCTCAAAACTGAGAAGCTTGAAACAAGAAACATTTATTATCTCACACCGCTTCTGAGAGTCAGGAATCCGGGTGGCTCTGGCTCATGGTCCCCCGTGAGGCTGCAGTGAAGATGTCAGCCTGGGCTCCTGCCATCTTGGGTCTGACTGGGCCGAGGGGCTGCTCCCAAGATCGTTCACTCACACGGCTGCTGGCCAGTGGCCGCCGTTCCTGCTGTTCCTCACCAGGGACCCAGGCAGAGGGCTGCTTGAGCGCCCTCACAACATGGCAGCTGGCCTCCCCCAGAGTAAGAGATCTGAGAAGAGAGGAAGGCTGGGGGAGACAGACAGAGGGAGAGAGGCAGACACCAGGACTCCTTTTACAGCGTAGTCTTGGAAACCAGACGCTGTCACACCAGCACGTTCTGCTGACTAGGAGCACATCACTTTGTCCAGCCCACAGTCAAGGGGAGGGGAATTAGATCCCACATTTTGAGAGAAAGACTGCCAAAGAATTGGTGAGCACATTCTAAAACCACTACGTGTGTCAATGCCTAAGACCGAGAGTGGCAGAGATGAGGACAGAATATTCCACAGGGAGACAAGAACACTGCTGCGACCCAGACAGACAGTTACCCCCACACTGGAGCCATGAGGTGATGGGAGTCCCAAGAGATGAGTCACGAAAGGGTTAAGTGTGCCCAGTAAAAAATGTTTTACTTCATCTCACGCTGACCTCTTGTCCACAGTCCAATATAAAGACTAACACCCCTTATAGTAACACGTTTGAATCATGAACCATCACCGAAGCAAACATGCTTACCCACGTAAAACTACATGATAAAGGTTGGGGTATACTGCAGACTCAGCAGAGGCTGTCTTCATAAATCTTAAATGGCTAACATTGTATTTGTTAACAGAGATAAAAATATCACTGTGGAAAGAAAAAAGAAAATAAATAGGTTGTTTTTAATTTGCCGTTACTGAAATATATTTTGTCACTGTCAAATTATTTCAGCCGACTAGACCATATGCTCGGAGGCAGATTAAGTAACCAAAAATACCATCTGAATGACTACTTGATTTTTTTCCTCATCAACTGTCTACTTTCCACTGTTATTTAATGACTGTTCAGTGATCACCACCACCACAACCAATCCGTACAGCAATATTCAAGTTTGGGGGGCGGGGGGGGGGGGAAGGCCAGGTTGCCAGATCTTTTAAAAAGATGCAATCATTTATATTTCCACAGCCCACTGACACTGAAAACTAACTAAATTGTTTACTTGAAAGCAATTTCTTTAAAGAGCAGACTTAGTTTCCTGCTAAGGACCAAGACCTCCCATCCCCCAGCATTCTCATTATGAAGTGATCCATAGAGGAACAGAAGGACTATTTACTGTTTCTAATTCTTCAGGGTGGGTATTCCACCAGATTAGTGCAGAGGAATAATTCCTAGGTCTTCTTATGAGAGGATGAAAACACCTGCTGATGTAAAGTGTCACTACTGAAATTTTACTTTCCAAATAGGGTATGTGATCCATTAACAAATTGGTAAATATAATTTTAACTCACTGGGAAACATAATGCTCAGGTGAAGCTTCCTTAGCTAGGCTAGGAGTCAGGTCACTCTGAACATAACCAAACTTCGGTTAAAACCAGAAGCCTGTACCCTACAGACACTGATATCTATGAGTTTATAAAAGAGATAGTTTCTAGAACATCATATATCAACTATACTTAGATAATAATCTCTTTTTAAATCAAAGCAATGAGACATGACTGGGGGAAAAAAGATTTCTGCTTCTAAATAAGAGTTCCCATTGAAAGAATAACTTAAGAGGAAGAGTGTTCTCCTCCCTCCTAATCGTCATCAGAATAGGAAGGGGACATAATATACCGTAGGGACCAGAACCATGCAGGCTCAATCACTCAACCATTTCTGAACATGCATTTTGTGCACGGGCACCAGTGAGAGCCAATGCCGTATTTCATCGCTTAGGGAGAGCAAGTCAAACAAGCTGGAAGAGTAGGGTGAGAGTCCAATGGCAGCCTCCTGACAGTTTCCAAAACCTTTATTCAGGTAAGTATCAAAAGATAAGAAGGGGGTGCCTGGGTGGCTCCATCAGTTAAGCATCTGCCTTCAGCTCAGGTCATGATCTCAAGTGTCCTGGAATCGAGCTCTGTATTGGGCTTCCTGCTCAGTGGGGAGTCTGCTTCTCCCTCTCCCACTGCCACCCCCCCGCCCCGCTGCTGTGTTCTCTTGTGTGTGCTCCCACACACTCTCTCTCTCTGTCAAATAAATAAAAATAAAATCCTAAAAAAAAAAAAGATAGGAAGGGTTTTAGCATCAGGATCTGGGTAGAGCGGCAACAGAAGAAACAAGACAGAAAGGCCAAGTCTCCTGGTTTTCTCCAAGGCCTGGTCCTTGCCCCAGCTTGGGGACGGGGCCCAGCTTGGGCATTTTCTAGAAGTACCCCAGGCAGCTCTCTAATGCACAGTCAGGGTTGAGAACCACCTGCTTCATTTTCCCATTCATTTCTCCAGCTGAGTTCATGAAACTCAATGCTGCTAAAATAGAAGGGGCACATTTCTAGTGGGTTCAAGTCACAGGCTGCTTCATACATAATCACTTGCTCACAAATAAAAAAATAGATTATGATAAAGGTCACTGCTTTGTTTATTGTACATTGTCGTCTCAAAGAAACGTGGGCTGGTGAGAAATACCGTGGGGCTGCTCGTTATTTGGGAGCTGTAATGATCAATTGTACTGAAGTCATGAGTTAGAATAACATTGCTTTTTATCCTCTGTTATTTAACTTTTCTAACATGCAGAGGGCCAGGTGCATCATCCTGCACACTCACTCCATACACGGCCAGTCAATTGCCTTAATTTAGTCAAAATCTTCCCATTTAAATCCCCGTGGCCATGTACAGATGAAAAGTCCATCAGTGACATTTCATGTGCCTGCTCAATCCAGAAACTCTAGAGCCTGAGATGTGACGAGGAAAGGTTTGGGATGTGTCGTGGGCATGACAAACTGATCCTGGTCTATCTCTATCACCTTGGGCAACTCAGGGCCTCGGGTTTCCAATATGCAACATAGAAATTTAAAAACCCCTCTATCCTATCCCATGAAATGTGACAGGGCTCCAGTGGGCTGTAAGGCATTACACAAGTTAAACACTAAGTCCCATTACTGAGAACATCAAACTTGCCTTCTTCCAATCTGAGGGACCTGCCTTCACCCCTCTTTTTCCTTACACTACTCAGGCTACTGGACGTCATCCTTCCTCCCCATCATTAGCTCATTCACTGACTTGTTAACATGCAGACGTGTTACTTCTGTGGTCTTCCTTCCCTAAACCCTAAACCTCTGTCTCATCACGAGAAAAACATTAGATAAACCCCAGATGCGGGATATTTTTTATCAAATCCTTGACCAGGACTCCTCAAAACCATCAAGGTCATCAAAAGCAAGGACAGCTGAGGACTGTCACAGCCCAGGAGCCGAAAAAGATCTGACAACCCAATGTAATGTGGGATCTAGATAGATATTAGAAAAGAGAAAGAACATTAGGGAAAAACTCACGAAATCTGAATCAAGTAGGGACTTCAGTTCATAATAATGTATCAGTATTGGTTCTTTAATTGTAATGCATGTACCATACTAATTTGAGATGGTCATTACAGAGGAAACTGGCTACGGGGTATCTGAGAATCTCTGCACTGGTGTTCCTGGTTTTTCTGCAAATCTGAAACTCTTCTAAAAAATAGTTTAAAAAATTTTTAAACTAAATGTGTGCATAGATCTTATTTACATAAAAGGAAAATAATTACATTAAACACTCCTGGTCCAACATCTGTCAACTATGTATTTCTAGGGTGTCTGTCAATTTTTAAGAGCAATTTTAACTCCACTCCCTCTCCCCGCAGGGAGTTGAGGTGTGAATCTCTTGATAAATGTGATTTTAAAGCCAATTTTTGCAATGAGACACAGAGCCCAGGAGCAATCTATTTCACACCACAATTCTCTTTTGCAAGAGCACTATCAATCCATCCTAAACTCGCATGCTCACAGTAGATGACCAAAGCAGTAGGTGGCCCAGAGCAGGGGGGAGCCAGCAGGCTACTAACATGCAGCTTTTCCTTATTCCTGCTTCTAAGTAAGAGTTTATGAAGCAAGACGGCTCTCGGGCCCCATCATAAACATTCCCGAACGCAGGAGAAGCAGGCCTTTTAATACAGAGGCACGGGCTGCCAGAATTAGAGCCCACAAGTTAGCTGAGCACCAGCTATTTTAAGGAGCCGTTTATGGCCTCATTTTTTATTACTTGATCTGTTTCCACTTCTTTCTTCCTGTAAACAGAGAAACAGCTTCTCCTATCGGGGGGGGGGGGGGGGGTGGTTCTCAGACAAAGCCCCTTCTTCACTGCTGCTCTACTTCTTGTTTGGAATTTTCAACATTAGCTGAAGCAGGTTCTCTTACTTTAGAGAAATGATGAATTGTAGCAACCTTGACAAGAAAATGTCTTTTTTTACAAAAAGAAAATGTACTTTAGAAAATTACTGTGGTGCCTGGGTGGCTCAGTCAGTTAAGCGGCTTACTCCTGATTTTGGCTCAGGTCATGATCTCAGGGTCGTGGCATCAAGCCCTGCATCGGGGTCTGCACGTGGCGGGGAGTCTGCTTGAGATTCTCTCTCCCTCTCCCTATGCCCCTCCTCCTGCTCGTGCACACACTCTCTAAATAAAATCTTAAAAATTAAAGGCAATTATGTCCCCCGTGACTTTTGCAAAGATCAGTTGTATATTAAAGTTAGGAAATAATAATTCCCAGTAGACGAGAAAAAAGCAGGAAGAGAAAGGTCAAGCAGGCCGTCGGCACGGCCAGCAGGGAGAGACAGGTGGCCGAGATCCCCCCCTCGCCTCTACGTTCCACACCTACGCCGCCCCACCTTCCCCCACCCCAACGGCCACCAGGATTCCTCCAAGCTTGGCAGCACCCTGATTTGTGTGTCAATGCCCTGGCAGAGATGCTTGGCCACTTTGCTTCAGCTCACGGCTGGACCGGGTCTTGCAGAACTGCGCCTCAATGCTCCCCTGTCATCAGTCAGTGTCACCCACTTGTCCATTTGCTGAGTAAATCCCACCTGCTGGGGGCCCAAGGCCCCTGCGATTGGTTCCTTCCTTGCTCAGCTCTGTAACCACTGGAGTCAGAACTCTCTAAGGGAAAGATGATCCTCCATGGACATCAGACCTGTTTTGAAGAGCATCTCCAGGAGAAAAGTAGGAAGATGATGGGGACCCACCTGGGTCTTTTTTTTTTTTTTTTAAAGATTTTATTTATTTATTTGACAGAGAGATAGACAGAAGAGCACAAGCAGAGGGAGTGGCAGAGGGAGAGGGAGAAGCAGGCTCTGCACTGAGCAGGGAACCCGATGTGGGACTCGATCCCAGGACCCTGAGATCATGACCCGAGCCGAAGGCAGACGCTTAACCATCTGAGCCACCCAGGCGCCCCCCACCTGGGTCTTTTTAGAAAATCAATGAGTGTGGCTAGAAGACCAGAGACACCACGTGCTGAGGCACAGCTCGGGAGATGCATGTCATGTGCAGTGAAGGAAAATAAACCCATGAGCCTCTCAGTGAGATGGTGGGGAGGAGTCTTCTGAAGTTTCTAACAAATGAGTAACAGCAAATGGGAACAACGCAGCATTTACCTTTATGAATTTAAAATTTACTGTTCTCATTAACATTCTCTTCATCTGGGGTTCGATGCCTCCCTGCCTGCCATATGAACGTCACCTAAAAACCCTAGAATGGCTGTCTGAAATCTGTTTTTTTCATCGGGCTCTCATTTTATCAATTCCAAGTTTTTCTTTCACAAAGGATTTGTGCAAACAGAACACCCGCCATCCATCATTAGCCCATTTTATAGATAAGCAAACACATGGGGAAAGGCAGTTGAGGCTGGACCACTCCCGCCTGTTCTCAGTGTTTTTTCCATAGCTCCAGGCTCTTTTCTTAGGAGGTTATTTCCCTCAGATCACAGAAGCCATGAGGAGCATTCACATCCATCCCCTAGTGTGAGGGGCATGCAGCTAGACTCTGCACCCAAAGACAGGGAAAGCCCAACCCGGCTGGGCACCATCTGCTGGCATGTTCCACAGGTGCTGGATGCCCCAGGAGCCTCCCTCCCTCTTGTGTTCTGTCATGGGACAGGACGGACAGCTCTGGTCGGGGACAAGCTGTTTGATCCTTCCACCCCTGGCACATTTATCTACATGTCCGTTCTCTGCCTCCAACAGCTGGGACATTTTCCACACTATTCCAGTATGTGGTATTACAACATGGGTTGCAAACGTCCCACTATCTCATTAAAGAGCAAAAGGAGAGGGCGCCTGGGTGGCTCAGTTGGTTAAGCGACTGCCTTCGGCTCAGGTCATGATCCTGGAGTCCCGGGATCGAGTCCCGCATTGGGCTCCCTGCTCGGCGGGGAGTCTGCTTCTCCCTCTGACCCTCCCCCCTCTCATGTGCTTGCTCTCTCTCATTCTCTCTCTCTCAAATAAATAAATAAAATCTTTAAAAAAAAAAAAAAAAGAGCAAAAGGAGAGGGTGTGAATTAGTTCAACCTGACTGGGAAGCAACTGGGCACCACACATCAAGAACTAGAAAGACACTTAGAACCTTTAAGCTGAGAAATTGCATTTCTGTGAGCGTATCTTAATGAACTAACCCAGAATAAGGAACAAATCTTATACATGAATGTTGCAGCACTATTTCTAAGAAAAAAAAGTATTCACCAATAAGAGGTTGGTTAAATTATGTTATAGCCCCTCAAAAGAATATTACGCAACCATTAAAAATTATAATTATAAGGATCACACAGCCATATGCAAATGCTTATAATATGTTAAATGAAAAAGCAGGAAACAAAATTTTATGTACACAACGAAACAACTATATAAAACTACGTAGCCATATGGATTAGCTTGGAATGAAATGCGCTAAAATAAAAATGGTTGTGTTAGAGTGAAGAATAATGAGTTTTGTCTCTACTTCTCAAACTTTCTGTCATGTTTTTAAATTACCTTCATGAATAATAAATTTAAACACAGACACGTTTAGGTTGGAACTTCCAACTTATGCCCTATTACACATCATTAAAGGCATCGTGGCAGTTGGCTTGTATCTGGCCAGAGGGTATGGATGCTGCCCAAAGCGGCTGGGGAAACCTGCGGGGGCACAGGGGCTGTTCCTAGAAACGGGTGTGAGCCTGGCCTCTGCTTGCAAGGTGTGAGGTCAACACACTAATCTAGAAGCCCGGGAGGTCTCCCCTCCCCCCAGGAATTGGAAGGGCCCCCACTGTTCTGGGCAGGGTTTGGCACTGCCAGGCCTATGGAGGGGCCCGTCTCCTCTGTGTGCATGTTTCCCTACTGAGTGCTCCTTCCAGAAACTGGTCGATGAAAGACCAAATTGATCTTGTGTGCTTATGGCCACTGCTGGCGCCGACCTTTTGAACTAAGATGCATGCTGGGCCCTAACACTCAGTTCATGGGCAAGTTCATGCGCAGAGAGAAAGCAAAGCGTGCTCTTGCACGAGGCTGCTGTCCCTGGCTCGACAGCCCCTGTTCCTCCAGCATGAACATGGAGGGGATGGGAATGACAATGGCAGTGATGCCATCTCCACAGGACAGACATTTACAGGGAAGTTCCTAAGTGCCAGGAGGGGTAGGGTAGCTGTCATTCTTCTCAGCATTCTGGAGATGCAGCGTTAATGCCCCCGTTCAAAGACGAGAACACTGAGAACCAAACAGAGAACCAAGGGCGTGTGGCAAACAGGCAGCACATCCAGGGTCACACCCGGGTCTGCCCGGCCCAGGGTCCCTGCTCCATCCACAACACCCGGCCAGCTCTGGGACGGACTGGCTGACTCCGTGCCCACCCGGGTAGTTAGAATAACTAAATCCAGCTCATCTAAGTGAAGTGTCTCGCTCCCAGTTTGTAAGACAGTAACTGGGGAATCCTTCCTCTTATCTTCTCTTATTCAATTTCAGAAGATTACAATCTTACACTAGTATTTCATTTCAAAGGCTGCTTTTCCTATTCACATGCTTTATCTCATTTAATCATAATGGGGAAGCTGGGGAGAAGGTGATCCACTACAGGGGACTCAGGCTCTGCAGGCAAATTCAGATTCCTGCTCTGGAGCTCAGAGCAATAGGAATCGTGTTTTCCACCCATGGTGATGTTGCAAGAATTAAATGAGATAACATGCATGATGACAATGATGCCGGCAAGGTCTGACACATAGTAGGTTCTCAATAAAAAGTAAGGCACAAGAAATCACCTGAGTTACCCAAGACCCCATAGTTACTGATAACCAGTCACGAGCCTTCTTTCCACTGCAGACCCGCAGAGTCTGTGGGATTCAGGAATGGCCACCAAGCTGTGCCAACTCCACAGAATTCATTCCAAGTGGTGCTTGTATATCACCTCTACTGCACACTGAGGTCTGAGAAATTAACACTCTCTTTTGACGGTTTTTTTTTTTTTTAATGCTGCATTCCAAAGAGCCTGTTGACCTGCTAATTTACTCTCCGTAGGCCAAAGATTCATGTGCCCGTTGTCTTTGAAGTAAGAAAGAACTAGATGCAAATCCAGTTTCTAGAACTTTATAAATTATCAAGCTCTCTAATTCTTGGCAGCATTATCCAGAATGCTAGCCTCCGGGAGGATTAGACAAGTGTACCTAAACACAGCACGTGCTCAGATACAGAAGACTCATTGTAACACCTTGAGGATGTGGTGGACCAGATGTAGTAAGTGCCGGAAGGAACGCACCAGAAAGTTGGCTGGCTCACGTGGTTGTGATAAACAAAGTTCATCTGAGTCAAATCAAGCAGAACATGCAAACTCACTTTCATTCCTGTGTACACAAGCTTAGGCAATAGGACTAGAACCCTGAGGCTTACCAGCAAAATCAATGAACTGGGAGTGCCGGGAATTTTTAACTTTTTAAGTCATTTTGCTAGTGGGTCTTACCAAAGGTTTCTACCCCATTTTCTTCCAAAAGGGGTTGGGTAGCTTAAAACAAAAGACCTAAGGAGCAACACAAAGGAGATGGGACACGGAGCCCGAGGAAATGGGGAAGCAAGATGGTGTGGCTGACTTGGAATTTCAACTCTGAGCTTCCCAGGGACGGAAGTAAAAGGAGTAACAGGAACGAGAACTAGGGTGTAATGAGCATCAGTCACAAGCAGGAAAAAATAGATGCAAGTAACCGGTCAAAGGCAAAACGCTACATGATCGAGTCAGCGTCTGCGTTCAGCCCAGATCCGATGGCTACCCTTCAACGAACTGCATTTTCAGCTCCCAAGTGAGGTCATAAGTACCTTAAGAGAGACCGAATTTCTGGTGCAACATCCTAAATTTATCATGAAAGTCATGGATCTGGGAAATGGACTGTGGTGGATTATACTTGGCCATGTGTCTTAGCTCCTCCTCCCGCGGGAGCTGGAGGAAAAGGGCCCGCCCCTCGTGGCCGCTGGGCGTGGCCCTGTGACGGCTCTGACCAATCGGACGGCCGCAACCAAGAGGCAAGGGGTGGAGCTTGTAAGTGCCTGTGCACTGTCCCTGTCCTCTCCGGACACAGCCTCGGGGGCCACCACGCTGTAAGGAAGCTGACCAAGGTTCCTGGCACTTAAACCTGGCCATTTGGAAGCTGAGACAGCCCAGGCCACACCCAGCAGTCTTGCGGGACATGTGAGCGAGCCCGTCCTGGACCAGCCAGCTAACTGAGCTGTCACTTGACTGCAGGGACACACGTGAGCCCCGGACCCGGAGACACCGGCACAGGCATTGTCCCACAGGGTCGTCGGGAGTCATAAATCATTCCTGTTTAGGCCACTGCGCCTCAGGGTGACTCGCCAGGCAGCAACGGATAACAGACAAGGATGTGGAATGAAATAATACAGGAAATCCTCAATGACAGCTGACAGAAAACAGGAAGCGATTTTCCACGGCTGTTGCCCATAAAAACCGTGGGAGCACGACATGGAAGGGCAGTTCAGTCACAGGATTCTACATGGAGTAAAACCAGTACCATCCACACAGTCTGAGCCAATGGCCCCCATTTTAAATATTATTCATGCCCTTGAGTCAATATAAAAAAGGATCCGGGAGAGCTGGTGCGTTAGCAGGGCTGAAAGAGTTTCTGAGCTTCTGAAGCCATCTCTGATAGAGCCAATTTACTCATTTAACAAGTCTGTTTGTTTTTGAATGCTTACTATATGCCAGGTCCTCAGCTAGCTAGTAGAGATGGAGAGATAACTGCATGGTCAGGCCCCGTCCTCAAGAATATCACATGGTATTCTTGCTGAGTACAAGGTGTGCATTGTGATCTTGGGCACATCTACACCCTCCCTAAGGCTCAGCTCTTGTGGGGACAGCAGTTGATGGTCACCGTATATGATTTCTTGCTATAATGCCTGATGCATACTACATATTCAATAACATTACTTTTGTTATTAATACTGCTATTAATACTACAATCTGGAAACTAATACAATATCCCTTTGCTATGATATGAAGATGGGCTGGAGAAGTCTTTGGTGGGAGGAAGTGAGGAGGGACTTTTAGAATTTTTTTTTTAAGATTTTTATTTATTTCACAAAGAGAGAGAGAGAGCACAAGCAGAGGGAGCTGCAGGCAGAGCGAGAGGGAGAAGCAGGCTCCCCGCTGAGCAGTGAGCCCAGTGAGGGCCTCGATCCCAGGACCCTGAGATCATGACCCGAGCCAAAGGCAGATGCTTTACCGACTGAGCCACGCAGGCACCCAAGGAGGGACTTTTAGATGACAGTGGTCTTCCTGGAGAAAAGAGATGAAGGTCTGACCAGTGAGCAGAGGCTTAGGACACTGGCCCAGAAGCCAGGGAAGAAGCACCTGCATGGGTGCCTTCTAGAAAGAGAACACACCCCAAGGGTTGTGACTTCAGCCTCCCCACCCACCCCTCCAAAACCCTCAGTAGTTATTCTGGGTCAAAAGGCAGGAATGGAAGGCATGTTGGCCAACTCCTCCAGAGCTGGGAACAAACTGGCAAACAGGGCTTGGCCAAGGGCTTCAGAAAGCTGGCACTCCCCCAGGATTCCGGTTCCCTAAAGGCATCTTGGTCTACCAGGTCCCTGGTGAAAAAGGGATGAAGGGATGGGGGGAGCACTGTGGCCAGAGCCAGCGTGCCTGCAGGTAGTGGGGAGACTCTGCGTTTCCCTCCTGGAACTGACCAGTATTCACCTCGCCCTGCTCCACCTGAGACATCCGATTCACAGTCTTCACCGTGTTCAGTGGTGCAGCCCGCCCTGTCAGCACCAAGATGGCCCTGGGCGATCTAGCACCCTGAGGCCCCAGCACACCCCACGGTTCCCTGTGGACTCGATGTGTGGTCCTCAGGCTGGCCATGGCAGCATGGAGCCCTAGGGCCATGCACAGAGCAAAGTGACCATCCCTTTCCCACTGAGGAAAGTCCGACCCATGTGGTCCCAAATTAGACTACAGTTTTAAATGTTTTCTTCAGACCTGGCTGAAATGCAATGCAGGGATGCAAATAAAGAAACAAAATAATTAGGCGCACTTCTCTTGCTGACCCCCCAGGCTCAACTGAATATCTCCTTCCTCGAGACCCCCCTAATAAACTCAAGGGAGTGCTCAACATTTTGAGAGAAAGCAGTGGAACGACTTGGCGTCTGTCACGTGTAAATACAAGTCATGTGCATTAGACATTTTTGTGGACGCAGGAGCAACCAGTAAGAATAGAGAAGACAGTTCCCTGTGTAAATAAAACATCACACAGATAGCAGCCGAAAGTGTGGGGGCGGGCTGGTGCTCTTCCCCGGCTGGGTAAGCTCGCATGTTTACAGACTATGGATGGGTGCAAGAGCGCACTTCCGATAAAGCTCTATTTCAACCCTGGCTTTTTGTCTCATCGAAAGGCAGTGTCAGCGTCCTCGGCAGACCCCGTGTGTCTTCACCCACTTCAGGCATGTGATGCAAGAATAAACACACTGCTGCCCAGGCTCCGGGCATCCGAGCAGCAGGGGCTGGGGCTGCACGGAAACCCCGCCTCCGAGGCTGGCTCTCTTTGTGGCTGCTTGTTCACAGCTCTGCATAGACATGAGCAAAGCCATCAGACAGCATTCTTCCGACCACCTTGGAGGCCGACGGTACAAAATCTTTACCTGTGCTTGGATGGCAAGACGCAAGAGCTCCCGAGGGAGAGTCAACCTGACTTGATTTCCCTGGAGGGCAAGATGGTGGGAAGCCTTACGATAGGCCAGGCCAGCTGTCTCATGGGGTGGTTCGAGCTCTGCCCGCCTGCTGGCCGCTTCTGCTCTCCTCTGAACAGGGGGATCTCTGGCTGAAAATACTCTGCAGCGCCCCCACTGGCCCGGCATGCGAAGCCTGACAGTGTCCCTAGAGGCCTTAGCTTGCACTCCTGTAGTGGGCACTTTTCCAAGACAAAAGTTGTTGGCTTCCTACCTTAGCGACCCCATCTCTAAAACAGGCAGCATATGTTAGCGATGGCCTCAAGCCCCTCTCTACAATCCCTCGACAGATGCACTGTGTGCCAGCTTCACTCACATGCTGGAGAAACACGGTGACCCCTGGCCAGGCCCTTTTCCATCCCCGGAGCAACCCAAAATGCCACCATCACCCTGCCACCCACTGCCTGGGTAGTCCTGAAGGCTCACCATTTTACATCCCCTCAGGTACACTTTCAATCCCCTGCAGCCAGGCTCCACTCCACCCACCCAGCTTATTTCTTACTGACCCCCTCCCTACCCCCGCTGCCCAATTCCAGACCTGTTCCAGCAGGTTCTCTGTGTTCCTAGACTTGGCTCATGATTTGTTTTCAATGAAGGTGCCATTTACATCCAGTGAAATTCACTCTAGTGTGCAGCTCTGTGAGTTTGGACCATTGTGCACAATCGTGAACCACCACCACAAGCAAGATACAGAGCAGTTACATCACCCACAAAATTCCCCTGTGTACCTTAACTCGGCCCCCTGGCATCCCCTGATCAGCCTTCTGTTGGCTTTGCCTTTCTAGAACGTCACGTGAGTGACATCCTACAGCAAGTGACCTTCTGGGTTCTACCACACCCTTTCTTATGGCTGTACCACAGCTCGCCCATCCATCCTCCAGCTGAGGGGCAGCTAAGTCATTTCCAGTGTGGGGCAAGTATGAATGAAGTCATCATGAATTCTGTGAGTGTATAAATTTCCACTTCCCTTGGAGAAATATCTAAGCGGGATGGTTGGTGGCATGGAGCATGTGTTGACCTTTGTAAGAAACTGCCAACCCGTTTTCCAAACTGGTTGCACCATTTTGCCTTCCCACCAACAACCAGAGAATTCTGGTTGCTCTGTATCCTTGCCGGTACTCGGTATTATCCTTTGGGATTTTTAGGAAATCACTCTACAGAGGTGACAGTAACAGGATGCAGCTTTCTTATTTGCTGTCATGATGCTTACTACATGCCAGGCCCCACGCTCCGTGGCTCACATCCATCTCAATCAATGCTCATTCCAACTCTGCACAGTAAGTTCTTGTATTTTCTCTGCTTTTAAATGCAGAAATTGAGGTGGCACTTGATCCAGGGTCACCTGACTACAAAGTTCATGGCCTTAAATAAAATCTCTCCTAGGATGACCTTATTAATGCCTTCACGGATTTTCTGCCAGCTTTTGGGTTCTGGCTCAGATTTTAACTCCTGTGTGACAGTTTCTCCAAATCGTAACGTAACACAGCCCAGTCTGACCTTGCCTTCTATTGTACTTGATCAATTCCCTAATTACTGCATTTATCTCCAATGAGAGAACCAAAGCATTCTTCAAGTAACTCCTGTTTCTTGTCTCCCAAACAGGATGTTCAGTTTCTTGCGGCCAGAGCACCTGCCTTCCCAACACTACTTTCCATCCTCTACGTTTCAGGCAGTGACTGAAATGAATCCGAATGTGTAGACAGTGTCTGGAAACTGAGGAATTGGGGTGGGCTATAGAAAAAACAGCACAGCCTGCGTGCCTCGGCGTTCCATTAGTGCTTACACAGCCGCAACCGGAAGGCCACCTCTGCCCTCCCACGGGCACCAGAAAGCTGAGGCAGTTTAGTTACAGAAGCTATGGCAGGTTAGGGGTCAAGGCAAAGCACATCTCCCCCGCCCCTCCCCCGCAAAACTGACCATAAACGGATCCATGACAAATGAGAATAAAATATCCAGTGTCTGCGAAACAGGGTGAAAACAGTTGGTGACATCGTGAAGGAAGAATCAGTTCTAGGAAACAAACATTGAAGGCAAAAGAAACACAAGACAGAGCCTCTTGAGTTAATTAACCAATTAACATTCTACCAGGGACAAGGAAACTTCTTAGGATGACAACGCAAACTCGTGCTAAAGCCAGAAGAGATCCTGAAATAAGACGGCAGGCCTCAGGCACGTAACTGGGAGCTGCTGGAGAGCAGCCGGGCCTGGAGGCCATCAGCACACACGGCCAGCTCCTCACGTGCCTGACCCCACCGTGCTGCTTTCCCCACCAGATTCAGGAGCCAGGTCTTTGCTACAAATCCACCTCTCTCTCCTCTGCTCCCTCCCCTCCCCCGGCCTGGGCCCCATGTCATCCCCACACCACCCAGAGGCGAGGCCTCCGTGCCATCTGCTCAGCATTTCAGATCAATGACCCCACATCCTAGAGAACTTAAAGCCTTTTCGTCACCCACAGAAAGCTCCCGGTCCCCTTGCCTCACCCCATCCTCTGTGTCCCAAGGGTCCCGCCCCAGTGTCGCTCACACTGCTCTGCCCATCCGCAGAGCCAGGGAGCCCAAGTCTGTGGCACGGATTCCAGGTGTCTCCTGACCTGACTGACTCAACGCTTCCCTCTTCTCTGCATGTGTAAGCCACTGGGGAATCTGCCCTTTCAAAGCACCACTTTGTCCTCTGCTCAGAGCCTGAGAGCAAACTCTGTGGGCACTGATGTTTCCCTTCTTAGAACCCTCAGGGCCCTCTCTTGATCTGGCCCCTGATCTAACCTCTCTTGGTCAGCGCTCTGTCCTCTGGGTGACCGGACGATTCTCGACCTTTCGTGACTTCCTCTGTGCTCTTCACTTGGGAATCCAGCCTTGGGTTTATAATCACCCTTCCTCTTGGAAATTGTCTTCAGATTACAAAAGTGTCAGACCCACAAAGCCTGGCTCTGCCTGTGGGACTGTGCCGGGAGAGTCCCGCCCTGGGGCCAATGAGCCCCAGGGACGAGGCCCCGTGCGGCCATACACCCTACATTTGTACCCCCATCATAACAACTGGGGTGGCAGGAACTTAATGACCTATCCCCACACATGCCAATTTCTGATAAGCCAGAATTTCATTTTCTTAAACCTCTGAATTAATGGCCGTTCTGAAAAAGCCCCTGGTTGAGTTGTATGCCAATTATTGGTTCAGGGACAGACAGCCCAGCCTACGCATGGACTGGGAGTGAGAGGGGGGCTGTGAGGAGGAAGGTAGAGAGGGGCCGCTCTCCCTCAGCCCAGAGGCAGCAGGCCCAACCGCAGAGACCCGACAGAGATTCTGGACAGAGAGCGAGGCAGCAGGAGAGAGACGGAGAGGGCAGAACTCAGCATGCATGGCTTTGAGAATTCTCGGGCAGAAATCAGAGGACACTCACCCCACCCAGATGTGGGGGGAAAGTGACGCTCTTCAACAGGAGGGAACCCACGAACCCAGGAAACTGCTTGGAAGCCAGCCACAGGCGCCACAGCGAAACCCAAGTACTTAAAAAGTAAAACTAAGCGGAGAGCCAGTGCCACCTGGGAGGGCCCTGACATTTGGACAACAAAGCCCCAAACCTAGACCCCACCCAGCCCAGTCTCTGAGTCCAAATTTCCCCATTTTATAAGGACACCGTCCATATACAGACCTTGCCTCAAAATAAGGTCACATTCTGTAAGATTCATCGTATCTTTTTTGAGGGGACACCTACAAGACCCCCTCTGCCCCAGAGATATCACAGCGGGGGCAGAGCATACAAATAGAAAGGCCCAGACACCTCTCACTCAGCTGCTGGTTTTCCCACCGACCTGTAGCTATTTGTTCACATTCTACCAGACTCAAGACAGTTTCTTACAAAGGCGGAAAGCACAGGCTCTCACTTAGGGGAAAGCTGGAGTGGAGGTCAGTGAGCTAAAGGTCTATGGTCCTGCTCTACGGAGAGTTCATCCCCTGTGGAGAAAAACTCACCCACCGTGTGACTAAGGGCCCACATCTTGATTCCAAGCACAGGTAGCTTGATTTCTAATGGGACTGAACAGTGAAATATTTAAAACGTACAAAATATACATTCCCGTTGCACAACGGGGATCAGTTCTTGGCGTAACAGCTCAACAGACACTCTGATTATGCAAGCTCTTTTCAAAAAGCGTCGAGCCTCCAAGAAGCTAATCTGACAGAGACTTATTATGCTCTCCAAATAATGAGTGAAAAAGAAATCATTTCTGAGTCTTTATGAGATAGACACCCAGGCAGACAGGCCCACACAATAAATCCGCACAGAAGCTGGGAAGAGGTCTGGACACCAGAAGCTTTTATGAACATATCAATTCCACCAGACTCCAGTGAAGGCAGGAGAGGGACCGTTCAGGGCCACCGGCCGGAGGCCCCCTGGGCCTCATGGCCTCCTGAGGGCTGCTGGTGTGTCAGGCGAGCTGGGGGGGGGGGGAACAGAATTACAATGGCTGTAATCTATCTCGCAGGGGCGGGGAGCAGGGCCATGGCCAGACAGGCTGAGCTCACTGTGTCTGACAAAAGGAACTTCTCATAACCGAGACCTTTCGGTTGCAATTATGAAAAGACAGCAGGGGTGGGGGGTCGGGAGGGCACTTTGGGAGACCGGTGATTGGTGAGTTGAGAAGGCGTCCTCAGACAAAACTGGACGTTCTCTGCGAAGTGTCTTCCAAAAGGACACCAAGGTCATTGCAACGCTGGTTTCGATGTAGAAAGTATCATGGGGATGTTTTCTGTTTCCCTAAGACACTAAAATGTGCTTATTGGGACATTAAGAAAAAAGAAACGTAGATCTTTAAAATGTTAAGGGATGAGCCCTCATAAATTGCTGTTTAGGGAGTTTGTCAAATCTGACTACAGAAATACTCTTCTATGTAAGAAAAACAGAACTGACGATCGGTGAGTGTCTACCGTGCGTCCCAGGCATGGCACTGAGCATATCTGTTCTCATTCTCTGTTTTCATTTTATCTCCTTTAAATATACTCAGAGAGACTGAATGCACTGTAGTCAGGTCGCCAAGTATTAAGTTTTACTCACAGTGGTGGACAAGAAAACCGAAGGCCCAGGGAGATGGGAGTGATTTTCTGTCCTGAACCAGAGCCAGCACGAGGCGGTAAAACAGGTAACAGGGTAAGAAGATGAAGCCTGCGAATGCAAACCAAGGTGGGCAACGCACCATCCGGGTAGTGCGCCTGGGAGCCGGGGACCGGGTGCTGCAGGGAGATGTGGGGGATGGGCAGGCGGGAGGGGACCCTGCCCCCCGAAGATGAGTGACTTAAGAGGAGCAGACCAAGGCTGCACGTGACAATGGCGCTCGTTCCGTCACACTTACCCAAAACGTGAGTATGTGTTCTAAACCAGATTTGCGAACTCCTCCCCTCCCCCCAGCCTCTCCCGTTATTCCTGTCCTATGCCCAGCAGCTTTCAAATTTTTTTTTTAAAGATTTTATTTATTTATTTGAGAGAGAGAATGAGATACAAAGAGCATGAGAGGGGGGAGGGTCAGAGGGAGAAGCAGACTCCCTGCTGAGCAGGGAGCCCGATGCGGGACTCGATCCCGGGACTCCAGGATCATGACCTGAGCCGAAGGCAGTCGCTTAACCAACTGAGCCACCCAGGCGCCCTCAAATTTTTTTTTTTGCCAAAACCCACAGGAAGAAATAAATTCGATGTAGAGACCCAGGACACAATTCATATATTAATATATATACTATAGATTTATAAACACGCACACATCCGTATATATGTAACAAGTTCTATACAATAGCTACCTACTTTACTATATGGGACGTGCTCCAGTATCTTCTCTCTATTTAATTTTTCTTTTAAATACTGATGCCATCCTCCTAAAGTATTTTCGTGATCTGCTTTATGGGTTGTGACTTAAAATCTGAAAAACCTTGCCCTAAGTCTTGGCAAGAGTCCTGTTCAAGATTCCAGCCTGGTGTCAGGTACACTTACAGGCCACAAGTTCAAGCCTGAGTCAAAGAAGTAAAAGGGAGACCAACGGTCTGGACCCTCCGAGGGCCTTCTTTCTATTCACCTGGAGGTGAGGACACAGCTGCAGACCAGGGGCTGTGCTTTCCTTCCGCACAGCTGGGCGGTAGGAGCAGGGCCGAGGAGGGAAGGGAGCCCTGGGGAAGGCAATTCTGAGTGGATCAGAGAACTGGAACTCCTCCTCCGAGGCCCATGCCGGGGAGGAGAGGTGGTGAGGGTGTCGGTGCCTTATTAAGGAAACACGGGCCCTGCATTACCTCTCTAGCTTCTGAGGGCTCTGAGGGCTCTGAGGGCAGCTTCCATTTCTGGCTGGGCCATCACCACTGGCCTCCTGGAGGCACCTAGATGGACAAGCCCCACCTTTCTCATCACCCTCGCCTGGATCTACACGTGCAGCACTGTGCCTGGTGGACACAGTCAGAGCTGGAGATGCAAGGAGAAGGCTCTACTGGAACCCCTCCTCCAGGCTCCTGCCTCCCGGCAGTTGCAGGGACACGAAGAACAGGGAGGGAGAGGAAGGCCACGGTGACCAACCATCAAGTGCTCTGGGATCACGATGCTGACAAAGCTGCAAAATCCCATCCAGGAGGCCCCACAAAGCTCAGGTAGTAGAACGTAAACCGAAAAGAGGTGAATGACGTCACACAAAAGCACAAAACACACCTGCACTCCTGTGGCATCCACCCTAGCCCTAAGAGTTGCAAACGGTGGCCCTAACTGGGGATTCTGTGAGTTGCTTTGGGACCACAAGGCCAGATTCCTCAGGGAAGGAAAGGCAAAGACGGGCTCCTGGGTGCTCAGAAGAAGACAGAAGCCTCAGTAGGCTTCCATCCCAAAAACTCATCAGGGGCCAGCAGCAGAGCCCCCATTCGGAAGGCCAACCCCCTGGATGGGAAGATGGCCGTTCTTGGGCCTCCTGCCATCTTGGAAGGCCAAGGGGAGGCCTGGTGTTCCAGCACATCCTCTTCTGGAAGGCCCGGCTCCACAGCAGCTCGACAGGGGTGCCCTGGGCAGAATTATAAGTAGAGCTTCGAGTTTCAAAAAGAGACAAAAAAAGAAGAGATCTGAAACCCTTGTACAGGGGGCAAGACATCTCTGTAAGAAAAGTTTTTGCAACAGATTAGACTTTCCTTTCAGAATAAAATAAGATACACACCCCTCCCCAATTCCCAACTCAATCTCCAATGGAGACGTTCACTTTTCTGGGGAGGCTGTTGACAAAAACAAAGCAGAAGCAAAAAGGAAACTTGAAGTTGCTGTTTTAGTCTATCTTCTGAAAGTAGCTCTCAGAAATAGGTTCAAAAGCTAAAAAAAAAAAAAAAAAGAAAAAAGGGGATTTTTGTTTGTTTTATCCAAACATAAGTTTCTGGGAGCAAATATGCCACCTTGGAAGATGTATGAAATATTGCCTTTTATTTCAAGCCTGTGAAGTCTCTTCTGGGTGTTCTATCTCAGGCTTCCTTTGGTGAAACAAAGAGGTGAGTCTTCTGTACAGAGAAACAGAAGCACATACAGGTGGGCGGGCTGCCCAGATCCCAAATGAACTGATGAGTCCCTGGCTCCACAGCCCAGGAAGGGAGAGCAACCCAGCAGGTCCCTGGCTCACTGGCTCCCGGAGCCCCGGCAGCCATCCACATCCCGGGGGCCGTCACGCTGTGTGGCTGTCACTCTGTGTGATGGCATAATTAGGGAAGACACGGGCACGATGGCAAGTGGTGGTGAGGATTAAATCAGGGCGGAACGCCCGCAGAGGCCCCCCCCACGCGTCAGGATGGATGCTCTGATGGCCAGCAGAGCGGCCTTGCTGGACTAACTCAGCGATGCGCCCGGTCCCCAGACATGAAATCCTAATGAGGCAGGAGAGTCTGTAAGGCGGTTTCGCGGGTGTTCCGTCCTACAAGGGAACAGTGCTTGGCTGCAACTTCCCGCTCTGGACACGGAATTCTTCAATCTATCTGTCTGTGTATATTTCCACGGCTGAGATGTAGAACAACAAAACCCAAACACAGCCCATCACCCGCCTCGCTCAGCCAGCCGGGGCGGCACATGGAGCAGGGCGGGGGCGCGCGCGCGCGCGCACACACACACACACGCCAGTCAAGCGGTGTTTCCAGTCCTCTAAATATACAAGGCCCCTCAAACTTGTGCCGCACTCCACTGCACCCAGGGAGTCCTGCACGCCCCGTCACGACAGTGGCCCATCCCAGAATCGCGATGTGTTCAGCTCGGAAACCTCCCTCCCCGCAACACCAGACCCGAGAATCACCATAATCACAGAGGGCCCCAGCCACAGAGCTGCACACACACAGTGGGCCCCAGCAGCCTGCAATTACGTGGCAACCAGGGCTGGCGCTCCTAAACCCTCAGTGGCCCTGCGCGGACTCCCTGCCAGGAGAGACGACATGGAGGCCACAAGACGACCTCAGGAGCCAGAAGACGGCAGCAGCAGCTCCTGCAACTGGACGACCAAGACTCAGACCAGGGAAGCCCCTCGAGAGGCTGAAGTCCCTGGAACTGACTTTGAGGGAGTGAGGCACATCGTTGTGGAGAGACATGCAGGAACAGGGCATCCGGTCATTGCGGCAGCAGGGAGGGGGCGGGGGGGGGGGGGGGGGGGGTGCTCTCCCAGCCCTGCAGGCCCTGCAGAGCACCTGACTCCACCATCACAGAGACTGTACTGAAATGGCCCAGATCTCAAGAAGGCCCCTGGAGGGGATCAGGTTCCCCGACGTCAGCCTGGGAGCAAAGTAGCTCGTTACCATGTGCTCTCCCTCAGCAGGCGCAGGGCACATGCAGGGCTTTCTCGGGTGATCTGGCTGTCTGGGGGGATGGGGGGCAGCCTTCACCTGCAGGGCCGCTGCTTCTGCTGGCTGGGTCAATGCCTCTGTCTCTTAAGACTCAGAGCCTAAAAACAGGGAGGGGGGGGTCTGTGTCCGCTGGGCTGGACACAAACAGGGGTGAGCCAAAGGGCTGCTCCTGTATTTATTATTATCAACACCTGTCTGAAGGGTCAGCAGGTGTAAGAGTTTCAGAAGCAAACGGGATGACGCACGGGATGACGCACGGGGTGGCGTCTGCTATGAAGATCTGGGACCTGTGCCTCCCTCCATCCAAGCACTTTGTACAAAGGCCTCCAGTGAACAAACGTCCCTCGGAATACGGCTCAGTGCAAGCTCCCAGGTTGGAAAGCACAACACCCGCCAGGCGAAGCGGAGACAGAAGCCTCCCATGCAAGGGAGGAGGTGCCAGGGGCAGGTATATCCCCGCAGGAGGAGGCAGCCCTCCCGACAGTGACCCCCAAAGCCTCAGCCCCTGCCAGGGCATGGTGCTGCAAGCCCATCAGCTGGCAAGTGCTCCGCTGGAAGGGAGGAGGGCCACTCCTGGGGTCTCACAGGAGGGGAGGGAGGGAGAGACGAGGGACCAGCGGGCCAGGAAAGTGGTGGTGAGGATTGTGTTTCTTATGTCTTCTGTCCCAGGGGAGAGGCCCTCACCCACCCACAGCACCGGGTCCCAGCCCACCCGGCTCTCCCGCGGGTCCTGCCAGGAGGTGAGCGCAGGCAAAGTGAACACCTGGAAGTAGGCTGCTGTCTGTGAGAATCTGCACCATAATAAAGGCTTGGTTTTGTTTTAAGATTTATTGATTTATTTGAGAGAGAGAGCGAGAGTGAGCGTGAGTGCAGGGGCGGGTGGAGGCAGAGGGAGAGAATCTCAAGCAGACTCCCTGCTGGGTGAGGAGCCTGACAAGGGGCTCGATCCCACCACCCTGAGATCATGAGCTGGGCCAACATCAAGTGTCAGAGGCGTAACTGACGGAGCCACCCAGGCGCCCCCCCCCCCATAATAAATGTTTTTTGTTTTTTTTTTTTTAAGATTTTTATTTATTTGCGAGAGAGAGAATGAGAGACAGAGAGCACGAGAGGGAGGAGGGTCAGAGGGAGAAGCAGACTCCCCGCCGAGCAGGGAGCCCGATGCGGGACTCGATCCCGGGACTCCAGGATCATGACCCGAGCCGAAGGCAGTCGCTCAACCGATCGAGCCACCCAGGCGCCCCAATAAATGTTTTTAATAAAATGAACATTACTACACCTCATGATCAGTCTAAGCCAGGAAATGACAGAGGGAGAAGTTTCGGGGGTGTGCATTTTCATTGCCATATCTATCGGTCAGGTGTCAACATGCTGAAAGGAACATGAAAGTAATTCCTCCAAACTGAGGATGGTGTCAAATCACAGAACAACATGGGAGCATCACCGTCGGCCATCTCGCTGGGCTCAGTGATGCCACCACGCTCCCTGTTGCCCCCAGCACTGCCGCAGGCCCTAGGTTCTTCGGACTCTGCCTCCCATTTCTCTGGCTCCAGCCTGTCCCTCCAGATTCCCTCAGGGAGAACCTCCTACTGGCCCACCTGCCTCTAGCCTGGCTTCCCCCCCCCGCCCCCACACACAGTGCTGCCAGGGGAACATTCCATCCATACGCGGGGCCCTATAAGCTTCTCACGGGCGCATTTCCAAGCACACCCCTGCCCCCCAAAGCATACGAGGCAGCATGAGCTACGGGCAGCTCCCTGACCTGCCACTGCACTTCTTAGGCACGGCCCCCTCCCCCCAGCATGGACCACACCTCCGGCTTAGTCCTGGTCACACTGCATTGTAATCATTATTTTGGTGCCTTTCCTTCTCTTAAAAACACCAGCTCCCTGACTGCAGAGTTGGCTCCTCACTGATATCCAGCGTGTGCTGCATGCACGGTAGAAGCTGACCCAACAGTGAAGGCAGAGTGGAGTGCCAAGGCCACGCATGCCTGCTTTCACACCAGCCTGGCTGGGAAGGGAGAGAGGTAACAGCCTCCAATCAACACTTAGACAGAAAAGGAAGATCTTTCTCAGTATGAGGACAGATTCTGAAACATGATTTAATTATTAACAAAAAATACTGGAGAAAGAGGTGTGGTCGTGCACACACGTGAACCGGCGTGCTCAAGTTCTCAGCCTGTGGCTGGAGACATGACTCAGGACAACCCCCCCCCCGCCGCCCCGGCCCTGCTCCTCGAGGGATCCCTAACTGGTCACATGAAAGAGGCTGGGCAAAAATAACCCGCCTGCCTTTATTAGTCTCCAAAGAGCAGAAGTACAAGGGCTGTTTTTTAATTCCCAGCTCTGGAGGAAGAAGGAAAAAGTGCTTATTTTTAGCCAAGCCCAAAACCATAAGCATCTACAGGTCAATAAGGAGCAAAGGAAAAGAAATTCCCCAAGAGATCAGAACTGGAACCAAAGCCCCCGAGTAGCACCAGACACGTGTGCAGTGACTGCCCAAAGCAGCCTGGACAAGGAGTGGACCGTCTTCCCTCTTCTCTGGATAATTAATCTCAGGATAATGAAAACGCATGCCCTAAGCTTCTTGAAAACACACACGTCCCAGAGGAGCTGGACAACTGGGAAAGAAAACGAGCAGTGTGAACTCCTGTTTTCTCTGTAATTTACAGAGACCTCGTTTCCAATGTGATCTTTCCAAGTCCAGACAGAACCACTGCCACCAAGACGAGAGCTGGTCCTCTGTGAGCGTCCTACCTGGGCCTGGCTTCCATGACAAACCACCTTTCAAGGCCTGGGCCTGACCCAGAGTCTCCCGAGCTTTGGGAGCCCAGAGCAGGGACTTAAAATGTGGATTTCAGAGCCCACCCCCTCCCCCCAGGGATTCTGATTCAGAGGGCCTGGACTGGAATCAGCCCATCCTCAAGCAACACTGGGGCACTCTGGGAAATGGTGGTCTGAGGACAATCTTGGTAGTAAGACGGAAGGAGGAGGATAATGAGCGAGAAAGTCTGCGGCCGTCACAGCAGAACAGACGCCCTGACTCTGGAGGGGCTGCCATGGAGCTGCTGGGGCGCTCAGCCCCTTCTCTCCCTGCTTTGGTAGGTTATCAGCAAAGGGAGCCCGACCTCACTCAGAGAACTTTTCAAAGGCCTGAGGGGAGATATCCAAAGGTTGCCAAAGGTAAACTGAGTCGCCGTCCTCCCCTCCATGTTTGGAAGCCATGATTTCACAAACGCTCACCATAATCTCTGCCCCGAATCAGCCAGCTCCTCTGAGGGCATCTGACAACTTCTAAATGCAGCCTTGCCCTGGCACCACCACCTCCCCCCCGACCCGCCCAGTCTCTAATTAATCCCTCCGCTCTTCCCACCCCTCATGAGAACAGGGACACAGGCCAGTGATGCCTCCTTTGAAGTAAGCATCACAAGGAGAAAAACAATGCCTGGGATTTGCCGGAAACTCCAGCAGCAAAAAAAGTGCATATAAGGAAGAGACAAACCAAGCACAGTAAAAGCACAGTGACTACTGACAGGGTAGTCGGTACACAGTTCACTGCATCTACTTCTGTGGGTTTTTCATAATAAAAAAAAATTTTAAGAAAAATTACTGAAAGTCTATATACTTATTACAATCATAATCATAATTCTCGTAGCAAGGAACAGAGACCACGCGGAGGCCACTGGACTGGTGGTCATTTGGAAATACACAAGTGACCCCCAGCATCCTGGTCTGGAGCTACTGTTGCCCTATAATTATTAACTCTCCTTTGCTTTCATTCCCAAAAGCACCCTGGACCCTAAATTGCAGTCACTCCAGATACAGGAAGTGTAACAGGGCTATCTCTTTGAAACGCGGCCCAAAAGCAGCATAGTAACATTTACTCCCCTGACCTGCTCTAAATCATGATCTAGGTCAAAATACTGACCCAGATCTGCTTTCGCACACCTCCTCGCTACAGGCACCAGGCTGCAAAGCATTCAAGGGTGATGCTTTTGGAAGTTGAGCATGTTTCAGCAGATTTCAGAGGCACGGTTGTGTTTGAAAGGGTGCTATTTTAAAACTGATTAAGATTCAAAGGTTAGCAATTAAAGCCATTAAAAACAAAACTCTTGGTATCTGACAAATGCCCAAATGACAGGAGGAACATTATCTGGGAGAAACAAAATGAGCTATTTATCACTGAACATGGTGACAGTCAAATGCTGCCTGAAAGAAACGTTAAACGAACAGCTGTTGCAGCTGGAAAGTCTGGCCATCTTATGGATGACACCCACGTGGTATCACAGATAAAGACAGGCCCAACACCCTCTGAATTATCAGAGTGGCAACAGAAGCCTGGGAAAACCAGGGGCTTCAATAAGGGTGTGGGCCTGGCACTTTCCCATGCGAAAACCATACGCTGCATAAAGCCAAGGAAAAACAGACAGCATTCAGGGCTGACAATCTCTTTCTCCTTGGTCCCCTCTGCATCTGTCACATCTCTTTACAGAGCAACAGCGGCATTCACAGAAAAGGCAGCTGGCCTCCGTGGCAGGTTCCTGATGGACTGTCAGGGTGACCTGAAGAGTGGGGGCCGGCATGTCGTGCTAATGTACCCACCTGCACACACCCACACTGCTGCCACTTCCAACTCGCCTCATGATCCAGTTTCTGTGTTTGATTCCTGCTGCTGCTGCTACAACAGATGGACAGATGGACAGGGGGCCCCTCTGCATCTCTTGCCAGAAAATAACTACTTGCCACAGGGCCAGTCACATGGTCTCTTCCCCTGAGTTTTCAGATGTGGAACCTGAAAGCCAAGAAAGTGGGGACCTGTCCAAGTCACGATGCCCACAGTGACGAGTCGGAGAGTGCCCCAGTGCCCTGATTCCTAGGGTCCACTGCTAGAAAAGACTCCAGGACTCTGCCTCTGGATTCGGGCTCCAGGAATACCAGAAGCCAAACTGAGCAAGCACCACTCTCTCGGCCAGCTATTCACACAGAGGCACTGGGCCCAGGGGCTGGTCTGCTTGCACACTGGGGCTCTGAATAGTAGCCACTGCTGGGACTCAGCTGGGGTCTCCCCACCTCCTCCCAGTACGTATATAGGCCGACCCACACTTGGGGTTTAAAATGAACATTTAAAGGGTAATTTCTAAGTGAGTATTCAGAGAAAAACCATGAAAACCGGCCTACCTAGACACCCAGCTGAGGCAGGGGGATGCGAAGCAGCTGACCAGTAAGTACCCAGAGAGCATCTGGCAAATAAGCAAATGTATTTTATTAAGGGATTGAATAGAACAGGCAATGCCCAGGTTATAAAAGTTACATTGGAGACCCCCAGACTCACCAGCAGCCTGGCCTATCTTCACATGCCTGACTCCTCCGCCTTTTCTTCTCCCCTGCCCTCCCTCTGCCCCTGCAGGGGTTCCTGCTCCTGCAACAGCCCGGACCCTTGGACTGACACAAACTCCAAGTTCCAAATAATCAACTCACGGAAAACTAAAAATGTTTTATAGTCCCTTTGAAATCACTTGCCAAAAACAAGGAGAGGACCTGTTATGACACTGGGAAATATGAGAAAGAGGAGACTTACCCCATCCCACCATCTAGACGTGGCCCTGAGGTGACTCACGGAGCTGCCTGTGACGACCTTCAGCAGGTGGCCCTGAGGAAGGGTGTGTGCTGCTGTCTCAGGGTCTCCCCTCAACTTCCTTGTCCATAAACTTAAACTTGACACAAATCACTTAGCCAGGCCTGCAGAGCGTTTCAGGAGGCTTGACACCCTTTACAAGTGTCAACTCATTCAATTCTCTTAACAACCCAAGGTCAAAAAAGCAAAGTAAGCCTATCAGGAAAAAAAACAAAAACAAAAACAAACAACAAACTCAGAAAATAACAAGCATTGGCAAGGATGTAGAGAAATGAGAAATTAGAGCCCCTGTGCACTGTTGATGGGAATGCAAAATGGTGCAACCGTTAAGGAAGACGGGATGGTGGTTCCTCAAAAAATTAAAAGTAGAATTACCAGATGGTCCAGCAACCCCACTTCTGAGTATAGACCCAAAAGAATGGGACAGCAGAGATTTGAACAGATACTCATATATATATATACACCCATGCTCACAGCAGTTGAGTCACAATAGTGGAAGCAACCCAAATGTCCACCTACAGATGAACAGATCAACAAATCATGATACATACATACAATGAGATTCCCTTAAAAGGGAAAAAAATTCTGGCACATGCTACGACATGGATGAACTCTCAGGACATCACACACGTGAAATAAGCCAGTCACACAAGGACAAATACTGTATAATTCCACTTATATGGAGTTCCTAATGGTAGTCAAATTCCTAGAGACAGAAAGTAGAATGGTGGTGGCCAGAGTCTGGGGGGGGAGAGGGAGGGGGGGAGCTAGTGTTTAATGGGGACAGAACTATAGTTTGGGATGATGAAAAAGTTCTGGAGGTAGATGGTGGTGATGGTTGTACAACAGTATGAATATTCGTAATGCCACTGAACTGCACACTTAAAAATAGTTAAGATGGCAAATTTTATGTTATATATATTTTACTACAATTTAAAAAAAATGTTTTTAAGCAAAGTAAGGGTCACAGCCAGGGTCTGAAGCCAGCGTCTGGACCTAAAGCCTGGGGCTGTCTTAAATGATCGGTAAGGCCCCTCCCTTTCCGTCGTTAATATCAAGACTCCATGATACAGGGTTGCAATATTGTGAACGTTTCTGAACTAAATCAGCTCCTACAATTCTCCCATAGGGTGACCCAATTCACATGTGAAAAAAACACATCATCTGTTTTCATGGTTTTAAGAATCTTTATTACATAGCCATGCATTCTCATTTAGTTTGTGGTTTATTCCAAGATATACATATTTGCAAGAAATGCTGACATTTTCCCATGATGACAGAAAACCAGAGAAATAAGGATCGAGCTCTTCCAAACCCACGAAGGACCCAGGAAAGCAGAGGTCGTATTTTTTTCTCCCCCTTAACATCATCGTTTGGTAATCAGAAAGAAGATCCTCTGCATACATTTAAATACTGTATAAGTGGGTTGTATAAAGGCACATGCCATCAGGGTCACCGTATTTTGCGTTATGCTAAATGATTTAGACAATTCATTTACCACTGAGACGCACACAGGCCTCTCCCTGAGGAGACAGGGAAGGGGGGTTTGTAAACAAGATGGTATCTAAACACCGACACAGACAGAATCAGGCGTAGGAGGGGAAAGGATGGAACTGTAATATATTTGCGAAAAAGCCTCCCGCCATGGAAGTGAGCCGCACAAGGGAATCCGGGCCACAGACGGAAGCACGAAGAAGAAAAAGCACGCAGGCTTCCACGCAAAAACCATGACTCTACAGATTTGCCAGTTAGACCCTGGTTTACCGAAATTTTCTAAATATAACATAGACCCATGCTTAAACATCACCTAATTTTCTCATTTAAATATAAAATTTCCTAAATGTTCACCTAAATTTCCTCATTTAAATATAAAAACTCAGCGGTGGGGATGAATCTACCTGCTTTCGACAGTGAGGAAAGGGAAGCTCAGGGAAGTGGTGACTGCCACTGGTTGGTGGTCAGTAGCAGCTAGAAAGAGCCAGCAGCTTCTAGCTGGTCTCAGCAGACTGTAAGTCCATGGAGAGCAGACGCAGGGCTCGGCGCTCTGGGCCGCGGTCCCCAGCAGGTGCATGGTGAACAGCTGACGAGGCGGTGGGGCGGGGCCGCAGCGAGAGGACACAGGAGAGATGCAAGCAGTGACAAGCAAGGTCACTTCTTTCTATCAAACCGTCACTGAACAAAATCCAAGGAGAAAAAGGTAAAAGGGATGGGTGAGAGGATCAGGATGAAGCACAGCAACTTGTAAAACAAATCAGAACTAAAAAGCTAGGGAATAATAACAACATTTAAAGTCTTGAAGGAAATCTTTTTTTTTTTTAAGATTTTTTTTATTTATTTGACAGAGAGAGACAAAGCGAGAGAAGGAACACAAGCAGGGCGAGTGGGAGAGGGAGAAGCAGGCTTCCCGCGCTGAGCAGGGAGCCCGATGCGGGGGCTCGATCCCAGGACCCAGGGACCATGACCCGAGCCGAAGGCAGACGCTTAACGACTGAGCCACCTAGGCGCCCCTTGAAGGAAATCTTTATGTATAACATAAAGTCAACAGAGGCCGAAGGAGACTGTGTTTCAATTTTCATTAAGGAAGGAAAATAAAAGCTAAACCATATACAGTAGCAATCCTGAGCCAAATCCTACTTTCTCTTTTCAGTGTGTTTCGTTAACTGGGCTGCATTCTAGAGCTGGGCACATCCAGAAAGCCTAGCGGACAGCACGGTGGTGACAGGGCGCTGGGGTCTGTAGCAGCGGGCTCCCACCCTGGAGCCAGGAGAATTCAAGCGAGGGGCCACGACCCTCCTGCAAATAACTCAGTAATCGCATCCACTCCTCAGCCTTGGAAGAGCAAGGAGGTTCCCTGTCACTGCTAGAACCGCGTTGGCTGGCTACCCAGCTGCAGGTCACCAGCAAGCACCCTAGTGGGTGGTAGCAGGTGAGGAGGCGTGAGACCCACTCCCCAGCCTCAGCACCTGACCACGCGCACTGCTGCTGAGCACAGTATGAGTCAGAAACGGACTTGGCTCCCAGTGAAATCCTCCTGCTGCGTCTGCCACGTCCACGCAGGCTTTCTGCCGGGCAGCACAGACCCAGCCTACACTCCGTTCCATGATGGAGCCCAGAGCAGCAAGACAGACCATGTGATTCCTCCGCACAAAGCACTTGTGCCTCCTAGCACCCATTCATGCCAGAATGAGCAATACCATCTGGCTCCACCCAGTAAGCCCTGGGGAAGCCCCCTTGTTTCCCTAAGGATGTGGGGTATAAAACAGAAGCTCCTAGTAGGGAAGGATCATTCTTTTGTCTCAACGAAATGGCCTCTTAACTTAAGGACAACCCACTGGCTACTGAAAGCTGTTCTCCCCACCCAAACCCCCCATCCTTATCACTTCCCTATGCACACCGTCGAAGAAGCCCGATGAGAAAGGAAGCCAAGTGAGGAGCCTGAAGAGCCGGGGCTAAGGTGTGGGGAAAGCAAGCCACCCTGCTGGAGGGCTCTCAGGTCTGAGGGTTACTGTGATATGTTCTTGCTGAATGACTTTGGACCAAATAAATGACATTGTAGTTTCTTGCAAAATGACATTACTAGGAATCTCCTCCCACTTGCCCCCCTCCAAGTCCTGTGAGGCTACAGACAAGCAGGGGTTTGAAGAGTCTAATAATAATAGCATCAAAGAAGAACACTGCCCCCATGATTTCGAAAGTGTCTCTGTCATGTCCAGTGCTCCAGAAGCGAAGCCCTACGCGTTGGTGATCTGAAGAAAATACCTCCTCTTTTGGGATGAAGGTATTTGGACAGGGAAGACAGTGAGTCTGGTCTGGAGGAGGTCAGGAGGCCACACTGGGCTAGAAATCACATCCGGAAGAGAACACAAGACAGGCCTTATGGACCGAACTGTATTTTGAAATGCTGGGTTAAATGTAAAAAGTATAGTTCGCCAACTCAGGCAACAAGGTACGGACCCCACTCTGCTGCGAGGTCTGTGGCAGGGTCATCTACAGAGCTGGTGGCCAGACACAGCTACTGAAGGGGGCCCTGGACAGAAAGACGAAAGAAGCGAATGGATCAGGCTCCATCCAAGAGGGCACGCAAATGTACGTGCAGGCTCAACTGGACATACTTGACAGGCTACCGACGGAGTGAAACTCACATCCCCTGCAGTCTCGTCACCTACAACTTCTAAGAGAGGCAAGAAGGAAGGTGATGTTTACGGAGAATCTAGAATAAGCCCAAGAAACGCTGCTAGGGCTCCAGAAAAGATCTTTTCACCCTCATTTGCTAGAAGAAAAAACTGAGGATCAGAAAGATGGCGCTTGTCTCAGATCCCGCAAAGAATAAATGGCAGAGACAGAATTCAAATTCACAGCCAGACTGGAAAGGGTCCTCCCCCCGCCCCCACATCTCGGCAAGGGGACGGGATGAAGCGCTGCTGACTTCCACACAGAAGGCAGATTCTGATGGCTTCTGTGGCTCAGGCTTGACAATTCAAAGAAAGACAAGAGGAAGACACCTGGGCTGAATTCAGAGTTTCTCTGTCAGCACAATGGAAATGAGATGGAGAAATTTGGAGAATCACATCTTCTCTAAGAAAAGCACCATAAAGTAGAATTACAAAGAGGAAAAACGAGCCTCAGGAATTGGTGCAAAATGAAAATTTGGTATTGGAGAATAAAATACAGGTATCGCAATGACTGTCTTCCTCCGCAATCCTTACACGAGCACCCAAAATCCATACCTGGCAGCTAGGACACCCCTCAGAAGAGGCAGGTCCAAACATCAAATGTCATCTGCTCCAAGATGCATGATTTTTCCCATCCTGACATCTCTGATATGGACATCAGCCCCTCTTAAAATTGATGGCAGGACACCCTGGTCACGGTTTTGTTTTGTTTTCTTAGGGATAATAAGATGGTGGCATCTCTTATAATCCTTAGCACCTAAGATTGAATTTAAGATGCTGTAATGCTTTGAAGTTATATAACATTTCATTATTTAACACTTAGAGGATTCAACATGCTCTCAAGCACTTTGTCTCATTTGAGCTTCACAAGATGTAAGCCAGACAGGGTCTTTAATTCCCGCTCTTCTTACTTAAAAATGGAGAAACTGAAGCAGACTGCTCAGTGATTTGTTCAAGCAAGTGGCGGCCCCAAGACTGGACTTGAGTCTTCCTTGAGCTGGCCCATGGGGAGAAGTCTGGAATTGAAATGCAGACCACACAGGTTAGGATGCTCCAGGATGCGCTGTGCACTCACTGAGCTCCTCCCCGTCCCCCAGCGCCTCTCCCTCACGTGGACAGGAGGGTGAGGATCCCAACCATGAGACATCCCGTGAGCTGATGCGGGGGAAGAGCTTTGTCAATACAGAGCATCACTGGCGTCCAAAGAGGCTGACTCAAGGAAGCTAGTCCTCCCCACCCAGCCTGGGACTCCCTCCACCTGGCCCCAACCCAGAGGGAAGGGAGGATGAGGGAGGGACAGTTAGAAACTGCTCCCCTGGAAACGAAGAAAAAGCGAATGGCTGTCACACCTGGACCACTGCTTAGCTTCCGGGAGGAGAGGGGGAAAGTCTGAGTTGACTTTACTTCTCAGAAGTGCCAAATAAATTCAGATGGATGAAGAGTTAAACACAGAAATCAAGCAAACAAACCAAACACCAGAAGAATATGTAATTATTATTTATCTGATTTCGAGATGAGAAGGGCATTTCTAAGCTTCAAAGCAATGGAAGAAACCACAGAGGAAAAGAATGAGAATGCATAAAAGAATTTAAATGCATAAAGTGAGGTCCTCCTGTTTAAAAAAGACAAGAAAAAAGTCAGGGAAAATATTAGCCCCAGAAATAGACAAAGGGATGTAATTTGTAACCCTTATTAAACAGCGTATACAAAGTGATGAATAAACAGGCGATGGAATCAGTTAATACACACAGGAAGCTGTTCAATAGAATTAAAGTATTGAAAATGGCAATGTCAACCACCCTTAGGCAAGGAACAAAGATTTTATTTGCAAACGTTAACATTTCCGTGCGGCAAAGGTACAAAGAGGCTCCTGGTCCAAGTACAGACTGGTACAACCTTTCTGGAAAGGAGTTGACAACACTATCAAAAGCCTCAGCAAGGTTCAAACTCTCTGACCCTGTAATTCCACTCCAGGAATTTATTCTAAGGAAATAGTGAAAAATGCAGCCAAGGTTCATGTAAAAACATGTTCACTATAAATTAAATGACCAGCAGGAAATTAGCTAGGTAGACTGGGACATATCCATACAATCTTCATAAAAAAACACTTTTCAGATCATATAAAAATACTTGTGATGTACTGTTAAAATTTACAAGTAAGGAAAAAAAAAACCAAAACCCTAACATATTATTATCTCAAGTATATTAAGAAACAAAGAGACTAAAGCTTAGAAGGAGCTAGGGCAATGTCGCTTATATATATGGATTATATATTACTTCTTTCTGCTTCCTGTGCTCTTCTGGAGTTTCATCATTAATGTGTGACAGCTCTACAATGTGGGGGGCAGTACGTGGTAAACACAGACACTCTCACCCTCTCACCCCAAGCTCAAGAAACACAATTCCAAAGCAAAGGGGGGCGGGCACAACCGAAACCACAACACTATCAGAGGTATTCAGAAAGAAGAGAAGCATCTCATACAGCAGGTCTTTCCTCTGCAACAAAATGCTCAAACCGCGTTTTTAATCACTGGTTTAGTTCTTTCAACCACTGGCTTGTCCATGATTGAAGAAATGCCCATTTGAGTATTGCCATCCTGTACTTCTTCTTCCCAAGACAGTTTGCAGCTCACCTGGCTCACTGTGGTTCCTTCCTTAAGACTCCCTATTTTCACATTTATCAGCAAGACCCAGCCCTGAAACAAAAACCAGAGGAGGGGGCAAGGCAAGCTGAAAGGTATCTCCATCCCATGGCCACGCTGGGGGGTGGGCTGCAGGGGCCCATGACCTAACCCTCTCATGGGCTTTCCCAGCGTTCAAGGAGTTTCAATGTATAACCAGGGACCCACACCATGGATCCACCAGACAGATGGCCACCTAGCCCCTCCTAGGAGAGGAGTCAGTGTGTTCTTTCCCCAGAAATCTGGCGAGCCCACAGTCCCCGGGGTGGAGGTCCTGATGCCCCCCTTCTTTGTCCCTTCTGGGGCTGTAAAAACCAGCTCAGAAGAGTTACCCCAGGGACCCCACACCTGGAGCAGCCAAGTCCCTGCGTTCCTATGTCTCTGGAGCTCGCCCTCCAGCTTTCCACTCCTATGAGAAACAGAAAGCAGTTGGGTGTGGAGGGAGCAAGGGGCCAGCCCATCTGCTGCTCCTGCCCCAATCCCCCCAGAGCTCATCCTCCTCCTACCTTAGGTCCACCCATCCCCCCGGCTGCCATCCCGACCCGGTTTGCTGCTTTCTGGGGGCCAACGAACCCATCAAAGCGATTTAGCCATCATTCGCCAAGCTTGACCCTAAACACACGGAGCTGTCTCTCAGACTGCCAAACCTGGCTAAGTGGAAATTCCAGACACTCTGCGGGGCACCGCAGGCCGGGGCGCCCTACCTGGGAGAGGAGACAGGGTGCTCTGGAGATGGTGTGGCTCGCGCTGGCTGGCTCCTCGGCGAGCCCCAACAGCCTCTGTGTGCAACTGGTGCTCCTTTAGGCAGCCCAGCCAACAGCGGGGGTAAACACTGGGCTCCCGGACCCCTCCCAGCTGGGCTCCCGGCACAGTGGAACCTCTGCATGAGTTAACAAACAGCAGCATCTAGAAACGAGCATTTAACGAGTGCTTTCTTACTGCCAGACCCTGTGTTAAGTGCTTTTCCAAAGCCACTTAATTTACTTAACAAGGAAAGCGATAGTGGCCTCTGCTCAGCGCTCCCATTAACTACACGGGACAGTGAGATCACACACAAAGGGAGCACAGCGCTGGCGAGGAAGCTCCAAGGTGCACACAGAAAATGGGGCAGCCGAGGGCTGCTCGAAGGAACCTCCCCAAATCCTACAACGGGGAGGAACCCAGATGTTTCTTTCACTTACAGGTGGCAGAAGAAGGTGGTAGGAGAGTAGATCTCAAATACTGGGGAGATCTTCACGTGCGAGAGGTATTAGGACCAGACTGGTGGGTATCAGCTGCCTAGAAACTTCAGAGACAGAGGCTGTGTGTGCGGGGCTGACTACCCTAACTCTGCACTGTACCCAGAAGGCAAATGAGGTCCCCCCAGACCTTTCCCCATGGCTCGGACAGCAGCCAGAGGCTGCAGTGCTGCTGCTCAGGGAATCCCAGTGGGAAGGCAAGGCCTGTCCTCAGGGACGCTGCGGACGAAGCACCTGGACTGGGACCAACTGGGGGCTACTTTCAGTTCGAAGACGCTGAGGCTAAGTGAGTCAGGGAATGAAGGAACCTTTTCAGTACCAGGGCATGTGGCCACTCCCGAAAGGATACTCGTTGTACTGTCTCCTTTCAGAAGATTTAGATTTGTGGCTTTTCTCCCCAAATAGCACACAGGCTAGAGGATTGCAAAGAAAAAAAGGATTAAGAAATAGAAAAATTCACAGCATATCTGCAGTCAGAATTTGGCTTTAAATCTTGGCAACATAATCTATTTTGAGCATGAAACAAGTTTGCTAATTCCTAATGAGCCAGATTAGAAACAGACTACAAACGAACAGCAAACTCATCACAAAACTATGAGAGTGCCCAAAATACACGGCATTACTTATGCACCGCGAATAGCGGCCATGTGGCTACTGAGTGAAAACCGTGTGATGGGTGCTGCAGGAAGTATTACTGATCATCCAGAAACTCCTCTCCGTGGACTCGCGACGATCCAGAACGTGCCAGGTTGAGCTGCCCTGAAGGACGCGGAGGTACAGGGGGTCCCGGACAGGGAAAGTACAAGGTGCTCTGGGACAGAGTTTAGGGGCGCTGACCCAGATTTGGGGAGACAGAGGTTCGAGAAGGCTCTTCTGGACTGGGCCCTTCAGGGCACACGGAAGAGTGTGCTCTGGCAGAGGCAAGGGGGAACTTCAGGAGAAGGGGAGACTGGGACACAGAGGGGTCCGGAAGATGCTTCCCTGCCAAAGCTCAGGTACTCACACCATTCAGGCAAGACGCACCCAGAAAAGAGAAAAGTCTCACGTAAACATCTTTATCAAAGTCCCTTCTCTACTTTAAGATAGTTCCTGCTTTGCTTTCTTGGTCACCTCCCTGTCCAAGAAGTGGTGAGTCTATGGAGACAAACCCAGAAACCAGTGTTTCCAATCCCAGTACAAGAACCAGCTGGGGATGTTTATTTAATAAGTGGGACAGATCCAGGATGCCCGGGCTGATTGAGCACTCCGAGGAAGAGGCAGGGCACAAACCATCTGAGAGGCCAGCACCAAGAACCACTATCAGCAGCACCCGAGCATTTGCGTGACCCCATCAATGCCAGGACAAAGGTTCTGCAGACACCGCTCTTCTCCATAACCCCATGTATTCGATCCTCAAGTGCACCTGCATTTAGAACTAGCTGCATATGGTGAGTGGGGTGTGAGAGAGCAGCTATAACAGGAGGCCTGTTTGGAAGGCAGGACAGATGGCCTCAGATGGGCTGGGAGGGCGCTAAGTCACAGCCGAGCCTCACGGTGGCCTTTTGGGGGCCCATATGCTCCCCGCCCCCATGGGGACTAGAAAGGACCCACAGACCATTCCTGCAACCATCAAGCTTGCAGGGAGAACCTCCGGCCAAGGAAGAGAAAAATGGCCCCCGAGGCAAACAGCCCAGCCTTTCTGAATCCTCAGAGAGCACCAAGGGCCACAGCCGTCCGCTTTCAGGGCACGACCGTGAGGACACTCTGTCTTCGCCTGCAAAGATGCTCTATGTCACACGCCCTGGAAGCAATACTCCGGTAACAAGGAGGGAGTTACAGCACAACTACTTCACACGTGGAAGGAGTTCATACGTCCAGCGGTGTGCATGGGGCAGCGGAAAAACAGCACTGAGGAACTGAGAATGCGGGCACGTCACTGGGGACAATTAAGGTACCCAGCAAGGTGCTCCAAGAGATTCGATTCTTTTTAAAAAACAACTTCTCGTGAGTTTTCAATCAAACCATCAAGACCGGCTGGAAGAGGAAAGCTGCAGAAATGCACAAGGAAGGGTCACCCGCAAAACGCCAGCACGAGGGGCTCACGGCAGGATTTAGGAGGAGCCTCTGACACCGTCCCTCTTTCCAAATGAAGTGCCGCGCGGCACCCAACAGGAGGGTGTTTTATGGATCTTTCTCAGGCTCTAGTGCTCTGCAAAATATTAACATCCATCCCATTAACCGACCACTGGGAATATAAAACCCCCAGACTGAGCAATTAGGTTGGAAGTTTACAGCCTCAAGGCTTAGGTCTAAAACAAAAGCCAGCCTTGGCAATCCTTCCTGCTCACTCCGAGCCCTGAGGCAGAGAGCCATCAAGCTGCGCAGGCCTGGGCACTGGTCATCAAGTGCTACACGTCGTCGCCGCCCCCCGCCCCCCCCCGCCCCGGGGCGCTCTGGCTGGCTTCGGAAAGCGTACCATGGAGGCCGCAGAAGCCTGCAAGCTGGCAGCCGAGGCCCCCGTCTGACTCAGAGACGTGCCATCTTTTGGCCTGGCCGGAAGCATGGACGGTGACTTGCTGTCCTCATTCCTGCTCTCTGGCCCAGTTGTGCTGACCTATTTCTACTCGCCTCGGGGTGGGGGGCCCCTCTCCTCCAAGCCCCAACCCTCTCAACGCATCAGCACGCATTAGGCCTCAACCACAGCCCCACACAAGCTAAGGTGAAGAGGCACAGGGTTCCCCGGTCAGCAGGCTCCTTGTCCTGTTCACACCCCCCTCCTCACGGCACCCCAGGAGCCCCCGAAGCCCACACTGACCTCTCCCGTGGACTACGCACCTCACCAGGTGCCTCTCTGCACTCTGCCTGCCCCCCCATGATCTGGCCCTGCCCATGGCCCCACTCCGGGCTTCAGACTGGGTGCTCCCACAGCACGGTCCCCGCACCCACCCCTCCAGGCACCCCGTTCCACCAAGTTCCCCATCTCAGGGTCTCTGCTCAGGCCATCCCCTAAGCCACCCACCCTGCCAGCAAATACACTCCTGTCTGGGGAACTCGCCAGTCTTTAGGTACGGCTCAGGGGTCCCTGCTCCAAGAGGCCTTCCTGCGTCCTCCCTCCCCGCCAGTCCGTTAAGGGTCCTCCCTCTTTCCCCTTGACACCCCAGCCTCACCACACTGCAGGGCCACTCTCCATTTCCACGTGGCCTCCACCTAGGCCCCAAGCACCTACGAGGCTCCCGTCCTATCCACGTCTGGCCTATTTTGGTCACTGAAACATAGAATTGAGGGAAGGAAAGACAGACAGGAGGGGGACATCAGAACTCTGCCGAAAATCCCTTTTGGAAGGATTGGCACACGTGTTCCCGTTCTGAAGAAATGATGCTATGAAGCATGACAAAAGGTTTAAAACCAGCTTAACTTTTCATGTAAATGGAAGACTGGAATATCACTGGAAGAGCTCTCAGAGTCTGGTCATCCAACACGAGGTTGCCTGGTACCCTTCGCAACGCAATATAATTTTCTCATTGCCTGGAGGCAGCTACAAATCCCGCTCTCCAGCCTACCAAAATCTAGGAGCTCTGATGAGACACACCCACTAACCCTCTACACAACTTTGGACTTTAAATGTGATTGGCCTTTCCGTAGGTGCGATATTGTAAGATACAAAATTTAAGACACAATCTTGCTTGAAAACTCACAATCCAAACACAGCAAACCTTTCATCTCTCATTATTCAATTGGCCTTTAATTTAAACCACGTGACGCTATCAAACTCCAGCCGGGCCTGGCATGACATCCTCAGGGAGGGGTACCCAGCAAACTGAAGAATTTGGAAAAACACAGAGACCTTTTCCCAGCTGTTCCTTCTTTCTCCACTGCCTGTACAACTTCCTCCCCTGCCCCCATCTCAGTTAGTTTACTTTGGGGAAAGAGACACTGTATTGTAATTGTGAGGCAGGTTAGCCCAACTTTATCTACAAATGCTCCAAACTGGTACTGACTTCAGACTTTGGCAGCCTTCTTTGGAAGTCTATTGACTTCCAACATTTTTCAGCCAACAATGCATAACCAGGCTGGGGAAGCCTTCACACTTAACAAGAATAAAGAATAACAGCTTGGTGGAGATCAGCTTACACGGCACGTCAAGTCATTTCAACTGCATCAACAAATAAAGGAAAAGCGGAAGGTCAGGCTGTGGTCTGTTTGGTCAAGAACAATACTCGTGAAAACGGACGGTGGTGCAGACGAATGCCATGATCTTCCAGTATTCGTATGATTGATGAGAGCACAGTAACCTGGATTTAATAACCAGGAAAGACCATATTCCTGAATGGACCCTAAACCCCCAAGACCCCCATTTTGGTTGCTGAATTTACGGGAAGGACTCAGGGCAAAAAATCAGTAGAAGGTTCCAAGACCCCCATCCACGCTTTCTCCAAGGACCTGAAGAAATCCGGTATATTCTGGAACACAGGGAAGTCCCTTCCCATCTCTCCAAGGAGAACTGCAACCTGCTTCCTGGAAGTTCCAGGAGCCCCGGGATTGCTCCCACTGTGCTACGCCCCAGCTACGTCCCGACGCAGTACAACCAGAGAGACTTCTCATGCCGTGCGCAGATTTCGAGAGAACTCCGGATTATATTTTCTTTGCTTTTTAATAACACTAAACATCCCACTGGTGACAAGGTAACATGGCAGTTTGTCACAAACCCAGGACAACCACAGCTTGGGTCAGAAGGGCTCTTCTGGTAGACAGTTCTTCCAGCAATGTTTACCAGCAAACCAACACACCAAATTCTTAAGACTTGGTGAGCTCCCCTCGCCTAGTCTCCATGTTTGCATCAATGGTTAAAGAGAAGGAGATAATAAAAATTTACCACAAGAAAGTACCTATCCAAACTTGCACGTAGTTTAACTCCATCCGAATATATGCTGGATGGTATTTTTGACATTGTACAGATCTGAGAACATCTGGGTTTCTTTTTAAATCTGAGCTGGGCATGTGAGTAGGTTAAGTGCCACTAGGAGTCCAAAGGACAGGGACAAAATCTCTACTCACCTACATGTCACTCTGTGCATGCTTTAATCACACGGCGAGAGCTGACTGTGGGGCCTATAAAGTTCACCAACTGAGGGGAATGACTAAGAAAGCATTTCTAGGGCATTCTCAGTTTCCGAGTGCTTGCACCGTGTGGGTTTGGGGTTTGGTTTCTGTATCACATCTGCTAAGGGTACAAGTCATTTTCAAAACTGCAGATGCTGAGAAACAAAGTTAATGATCATGGGGCTAAAGTAGACAAAAGGAAGGCAATTAAAACATTGTTTCCCACAGTACAGGAGAAGGGCTTAAGTATATCTGCTGCCTTATAAATAATATATATATAAATTTTATACACGTACACACACATATACACACACATACACACACATACACAATTCCCCTTCTCGTGTCAGCAGAAAGCCAAGAAGCAAAAAAGGCCTCTAAGAAATGCAGTAAAGGTCTGTCACAACGTGGCCTTAGGCAGGATGATCCCAAAGTGAAAAACAAAACTGAAAAGTGGTGAGGGGCCAGATCCCAGGAGCCTGAAATGCTCAGGAGTCTAAGTTTAATGGTGAAGGCAATGCAAACACAGCCATCACTGGGTACAGGTGGGCTATTTTCAGATCCTAGGACTCATACACCTGTCGTGTAGGCCACCCTTCAAAACAGTCCCCTTGGGAGATCTTTGATATGCCCACGAAGGTGCCATTATGCCAAATATTTCTGGAGCCCCTCTAATGGATTGGCTCCCCCCAGAGCCAACAGCATAATTTTCAACCTTTAAGGCATATTTGATTTTTGGAAATGGCTACTAATCACTCAGAGCCAAGAGTGATAAAAAGGGCAGGTGATCAAGCTCAGTAATTTCATTCCTGGTCAGAAACTCACAGTGAGTCCCGAACAGCAAGTCCCAAGTTTTCGCACAGGCCCGTAAACCAGCTGTTGATGACAATGTCAAAGGCAGAGCGCCAACACTGTTCTGAACAATGACAGCATCAGTAAAATAAGTGGGCAGCCCCCTCCCAAAACAACATCTTTGAAGATTGCCCTTCCTCTGAATGCACCCATACTGAGGGGCACCTGGGTGGCTCAGTCGGTTAAGCATCATTTGGCTCAGGTCACGATCTTGCAGTCGTGGGATCGAGCCCCACGTCGGGCTCCATGCTCAGTGCGGAGTCCGCTTGGAATTCTCTCCTTCCCGCTCCCCTCACGAGCACTCTCTCTCTCTCTCTCTCAAATAAATAAAATCTAAAAATAAAAAAATCCAGTCTCGTGATTTTACAGCCATCCCTGATATATCACTACAATGCATTCCCCAACTCAACATAACCCCAAATAAGTTATTACTAAAGAGGGACACCGGGCACTTCAACAGCTAATCAAGAAAATCATGAGCCATGACGCTGCAGAGACGTTAGCATCCCATGGGTGTGTGCCAACGCCCAGAAGTGTGTACACGCATTACACATGTGTGCAGATATACACACACACCACAGACTTATGGCTCATCCCCAAATCATCCTTAGTGGGTTTATCTTAAATACAGATAGTAAATTCAATGTTAATAATAGCTGAGACCTTTAAAATCCTCTGGAGGAAAACACACACAGCACTACTGTTCACATCCCCTCACACTGATTGATCCACTGTGGTTTTCTGGTTTCTCCAGCCTTACAAGAATAGGAGGGCATTAAAAAGATACAACGAAGAAACAGACCAGAGTGCAAGCACAGACACTAACACAGGACTTGCCCAGAACACTTGCTTCCCAACTGACAACTTGAAAAAGTGTCAGTTTCACAGAGAGACCAGGTCGGGGAAGAGGTAGGATCAGTGTGCCGTGACTGGTTTGGGGGCCTCGAGGTCTGGGGCTCATATTCTTTAAACCCTGATCTAATGCAGAAGGAACTTTTTTAAGGCAGGGTTACATCACTTTTTTTCCCACCCAACTATGAATGAGTCGGTCTTTCAGCCTCTGGTTAACCAAACATACCTGCAAGAAGCACGAACTGCCAACCCACGCTTGCGGGGCAGGTTCGAGAGGAAAATGGCCTTCTGCCAAGTCCTGGCAGGTGGGCTGTTTACGAGAGGCAGGACTGCCCAAGAGGGAAGGGCAAACATTAGAATCCGAGAGACCTGGGTGCAAATTCTCAGTCTCCCCTCCCCCCTTCCAGCTGTGTGTCCTTTCAGGAGCTACACAACGTGGATCCTGTGATAGAGTGTGTCCTCCCAGGGCTGTGGGGAGGACTGACTCTGTATGTCAAGTGCTTGGTGCACTGCCTGGGACATCATTCAGCTGTTCTTCCTTATGGCAAAGTCAACAAATCCCCCCCTCCACCTCCGTGTAACCCTCCTCCAAGGGACACACACACACACACACAACATTAGCGGGTTCTAAAGGTGACACCATCCATCTTTAAGAGGATCACAGTGAAAGGGGACATCTGCCCAGAACAAAAACAGATCCTGGTGTTTTCTTACTGTAGAAACAAAGCCTGGCAAAAAGTCTCCTTGCCCGAACCTGGCGTATTCAGAAATGGTGCTGGAGCTCTCCTCACCAGCGACATAGCCCAACAGGAAACAGGTGAACTAAAGGAAGGAGAGATCCAGGGACCTGAAACGGGACTGAGGCAGCAGCAGAGACTACGAGAGGGGGCAAAACAAGGAAATGAAGAGGGGAGGATAGGTCAGCAGGACAGAGTTGCCTGTTCACGCGTGAACACCTTGCTGGTGCTTCTTCCGGTGCCGCGAGCTGCTTTTCCAGTGCTGGGGGGGCTCGGGTCCTCACGGGCCTCTGCCCGCACGTGGCAGGCACACGGAGGGCCGATGCCCCAGCAGAAGAGAGGGAAGAGTGGGAAGCAGACACCCAGACCCGCGGAGTATAAAGGGAGGCAGCCCCATCGCACCCGGACACCAGCACCAGCTCACTCACTGCTCTCAGATCACCCCTGCACAGGGAACATGGAGAAACGCCTGGCACATTCCCATCCTACGGAGTGCTTTCAATAAACCTGGAGAAAGATGGGTGGTCCAAACCAACGTTAACCAATTTCTATCCTGGGGTCCACATCAAAGTTTGCTTATGAGCCATTCAGTCTAGACATCACAAAACTAAGTTCGTCACTGGAAAGTTTATGTTCACCAAGGGGTGGGAGCTATGGCAGCATGAGCTAGCCTGAGCTCAGCCACGTCTGGCCGTGTTCGATGACCTTGGGCCGTGGGCACTAGAAAGTTCACTGGAGGCTGTGTGTGTGTGTGTGTGTGTGTGCGCACGCGCACGCGCGCACATGCACGTGCGTGTGTGTGTCAGGGAGAAGCTTTCTCTCCCGGGCAGGCAGCCTGGAGAAGAGAGGAACATTGACTCCTGCACAAGGAAGGGCAGAAAAGAAGCTAAAGGAGCATTTCCACATCCAGCTCTGAGCCACGAGGGTTGGGACAGTGGTGTCCAGCTGGCAAAGTGACACCGGAGGGGAGAGGCGCATGGGTTCCATCTGAAGAGGGAACACAGTGTGCCACAGAGCAAAGACTCCAGGGACGCGCTGATAGGACTCAGGCACCAAGAGGGGTTGCAGCTTGGCAGCTCCGGGAGATACACCCTTGGCAGGGGCCTCCTTTTTCTCAGGACAAGTCCTGGCCAGGGCTGATTAGGGTACAGGCAACATCCACAAAGCAGACCAAGACATACAACATCAAAAGGCTGTTCCTGAGCAGCAACCCCTGGACCACTCAGAACCAAATGGATGACACTGTGGGAAGAGACACAGGTTACCCTTACTAATGTAATAGCCTCACTGTAACCCAGGCTGGGAGTGGGGACCCGGAGAAACTCCGGTGTCGCCTTTAGAAACCCCTCGCAGAGGCACCTGGGTGGCTCAGCCGGTTAGGCGTCTGCCTTCGGCTCAGGTCATGATCTCGGGGGCCTGGGATCGAGCCCTGCGTCGGGCTCCCTGCTCAGTGGGGACCCTGCTTCTCCCTCTCCTTGCCCCTCACTCATGCTCTCTGTCTCTCTGGCAAATAAATAAATAAAATCTTAAAAATAAAACAAAGGAAGAAAGAAACCCCTTGCAAGTCTGACGGGGCTTTTAGTCAGCAGGTGTTTGCACTCAGATGTACTAGGGGCAAGTCGAGTGCTGGAGGCTAAGCATCCAAAGATGGACGAGCCACATACTGACCCTGGGACACTTACACCCTAGGTGATGAGAGGAGTCGTGGGGTACCAGATAATTCCAGCCTATGGAGGCAGTACCTGCAGAACTGTCAGTCAGGTATTAGAAAGCGTAGGGAAGGGGCATGAGAAGCCAGCTACCCCAGGGCCCGGAGAGCGGCTACAAACACCACTTCCTAATAAAAGGAACCAAGGCTCTCTGGGAAAATGGCTGATTCCAGGTCTGGGACAAAAAAATGCACAATGTGACCGCAGAAATCTTTCCATACCAGATAGCAAGACAGTGATCAAAGGCGACCAGATCACACCAGAAGGACCTAGGAGCCACCTAGAGAAGGGCTCACTGACCAAGGCGGGGATAATGTGAACGTTAAACAGGATAAAAACTATTAGAATTGAAACATGTACTTAAATCCATGAGTTCATAATGATACAAAACCAAATCTAACCAACTAAACACTCTATTTGGGCACAGCAGACTGAAAACCAATAAATAAAAGAGAAAGCAGCTGTGTGCAGTCTTTCCCGTATGGGCAGCACCACAAGGTAAAGCCGACAGGGGATGAGGAAGAGTTTTCCTTCCTAGAAGTATTCTAGCAAGGAAATTAAAAATGGTTTCCAAGGGCGCCTGGGTGGCTCAGTTGGTTAGGCGACTGCCTTCGGCTCAGGTCATGATCCTGGAGTCCCAGGATCGAGTCCCGCATCGGGCTCCCTGCTCGGCGGGGAGTCTGCTTCTCCCTCTGACCCTCCCCCCTCTCATGCTCTCTCTCAAATAAATAAATAAAATCTTTAAAAAAAAAATAAAAATAAAAATAAATAAAAATAAAAATGGTTTCCAGAATGAAAATGCCACGATGCTGTCATCCACAGCTGCTAACATCACGGACAGACACCCAGTAGGCACCGTGGGACACTCACTGAACAAGCGTGACCCCACGTATGATGGACGTTATCTTGCTCACCCTCCCCCAACATTAAAATCAAACCTGAATCTGATCATACTTCGAGATCCAAATTCCAATCTGCAGGAAATAAAGAGCACAAAGGTGCTTGCTCACCTACACCACAGGAATGCAACCAGCAACATGCAGACTGTGGAAAAGTGTAGGGCAAACAGACGGTTCCCTGAACAAATGAACTGCAAAAACAAACCAAGAAAACAAAACCAAACCAAAGAGAGATAAAAAAAAAAGAGAGAGAGAGAGAGAGAGTGATTTAAAAAGGCTGAAAGGCAAATGAATCATCAGGGTGACTTTATCTAAGTCAAGAAAAAAAACCTGTAAAATAAATTTGTGACATTTATGAACCAATAGGAAATCTGAACCATTAAATATTTGATGATTTAATAAATGTGCTAATTTCCAAAAGTATGAATTATGGTAGGATGAGTTATTTTAAGAGCCCTATGTTTTAGAGATACATACTAAAATATTGACAGATGAGGACAATGGTTTCTGGGGCCTGCCTGAGAGGGCACGCGGATGGGTCAAGGTCGCACCAAGGCTGAGGGCGGCTGGAGCAGGGGAACAGTATGTGGAGGTCATAATAATATTCTGTCTACTTATGAATATTTGCACTTCTCCACAGGATTTTTTTAATCAGGCTGGACTAAGAGCAAGGGCCTCCCAGAGGTGAGCTCCAAATCAAGCCCTGCAGGGTAAGGATACAGGTTGGGATGGCGTTGCCACTAAGATGGCGCGAGCAAAGGCTCTGAGGTGAGGCGAGGAGGAGCCACACAAGGAACAAGATGCCCACTAGGAGGCCACAGTCCAAACGTTTGTGTCACCCCCAAATTTGTGTTTAAATGCTAACGCCCAATACGATGGTGTTAGGAGGCGGGACACGGGGAGGTGACTGGGTCCTGTGTGGGGGTAGTGCCCTCACAGAAGGGAGCCCCCCCCCGGTCCCTTCCACCAGGGGAGGACACAGAAGAAAGGGACCTGAGAGACGGCTTTTCCCAGAGCCGGACCGTGCTGGCACCCTGACCTTAGCCCTCCAGCCTCCAGGACTGTGAGAAGTTAATACCTGCTGTTTGCCCCATGTGTGGGGTTTTGTGGTCACAGCCTGACTGAGCCACACACAGTCCTTGCGGGGCGGAAGCAGGGGAAAGCTGAGACCCGAACGAGCTGGGGAAAAGCCTGGTCATGTACGGCCTTTCCTCTCAGCCGTCAACCCGGGACTCTGACAGGGAGCCCGGCCCCATCACTCATGGTTCAAACACTACAGATCTCTGATGCCTCTGCAGACAGTGGCCCCGAAGGGGACTAAAATGGGGGGGGGGGGCACCTGGAAGGCACGGCAACAGTCCTGGTCACTACGCGTGACAAACCTCCCTCCTCGATGTAAGGCCTGCACGCTGGAAGTGGCGAAACAACACACGGCCGTGCATCCCGTTGTTATTAATGCGCCATCACATGTTTATTACAAAGATCAAGGGACCAATCCAACACTCTAGATGCCAAGGCGAGTTGATGGCACGTTCCCTGGGCCCACTGCACCATTCCCATCCCAACAAGCCAGCTCGCTGTCAGATCAGGACTCACCAGGTCACTGGAGCCTGCGACCCACCTGGTCGGCCCAGCCCTAATTCCAGCGTTCAGGTCATTCCGGGGCCTACTGAAGGCCAATCACCCTCCTCTCGCTAAGACATCCCTCTTTCCTCACTGCCACCTAAAAATAAATCTTTCAAGGATAAAGAGGTAATAACAAGGAAAAACATCTGTCAATTTATTATTTTTTTTTTATTTTTTTTTTTTTTTCAGATTTTATTTATTTATTTGACACAGAGAGAGACACAGTGAGAGAGAGAACACAAGCAAGGGGAGTGGGAGAGGGAGAAGTAGGCTTCCTGTGGAGCAGGGAGCCCGATGCGGGGCTCGATCCCAGGACCCTGGGATCATGACCTGAGCCGAAGGCAGACGCTTAACGACTGAGCCACCCAGGCGCCCCACGTCTGTCAATATATTGACCTCAAGTGTCTTCCTGAATTTCCCTAAGAGCCACTTGAGAAAACTCCTTCACAAATAACAGTCTGAAGCCACCAGGTGACAGCGGAGAAAGGGCAGGAATGATGACTAGAATGAGGTGTGAAATCACCAGGAAGCTAAACTGAAGATATTCAGCGTGGTTAGGAAGGGATCACGGTGGCCCAGTTCCCAAAAGCCCAGGTCACTCAGCTCGCCGTTCGGCGGGCAGGAAGCTCCATCCCCGCCTGAAGCCAGCTCCCAACTGAGAGGAAATCCCTGTCCAAACTGCCTTCCCTTCCCATGCGATTCCGACGCCCGAGACTTGTCACAGAAGGACTTTCCTTTCATCACATCAAGGGCAGCAGAGTTCAAGTCCCGCATCCCACTGCCTCACCCTGTACATCGGAGACACAGCCCACGTTTACCCGAGGCCACAAAAAAGAACCAGCGACTTGCGCTCCCCATAGCGACACGTCACAGCAGCACAGGGAAGGGGGGTCCCCCCACCTCCCAAATCAGCGCTCCAATCGCAAGCCCAGGAGCACCAGTGACCCCTTCCCCTGAAAGCACCGTCACAGAGAGCGTGACCTTTTATCTCACTGGGCGCCAACAAGCTGACATCCCTCGCTGGGCTCTGAAGGCAACGAAACGGGTATCTGAACTCCCACGTGCCCGTTGCGCTGGGGAGTCCCACTGCGCACCATCCACCATAACCCACTGGCAGCTTCTAAACCCCGCGCGGCAGCGGGCCGAGCCCTCCAACCCCTCGACACGCCCTATGGGACACCCCACTGGCATCTCCTGTTGGTCAACTCTCGCCCCAGGATGGTCTTTGGCTGTTCCACCTCTCCCACAGTCCCTTCCCCAGGCCGGTGCTTGGGGACAGCCTCCCGGGGAGGGCAGCTGCGCCCTTCAGCTCCAGGTAGAGACCAGACACAAATGCCAGGCAAACGGGGCTGTGAAGGAAGGAGGAGAGAAGAAAAGAGAAAGGGAGTGGGTCCAAGGAAGGCTGGGGTCTACGAGACGAGCACAAGGCTCACCCTTTCTCCGGGGCCCCCACCTCTCCGAGCTGGACTGATGCAGCCCCGAGCAGAGGTCCAGGTGCCATCTGCGTGGACTGGACCAGACCATTCCGACGGTCTCGGCTCCAGGGCTCACCCCCGCCACCCACACGCGGTGCTCGATGCACAGCGATCTTGCAGGCAGCTTCCTGCAGAAGAGAGTCAAAACCCCGCACAGACAAGCACGGACTGTCTGGTCCTTAGGTCCAGCTGCTACCCAGGCAATGTGGGTGTCAAGCACCCCAGTAGGCCAGACAGCAAGGGAAGAAAGCCGCACCGAGATGTGCATGGACAGGCAGGCAGGAGGATGCCCAGGACATTCCTACAGTCTCCCCAGCGCCCCTCGCCTGCTCCCACAGTCATCGGGGAGGCCTTGGTGGCAGGACAGAATGCGAGGACGCTGGGCATCTTGTAAGTGCGTGAAGATGCCGTGCTTTACTGGGAAAGATGCTTGCTCGCGGTCTGCTTTTGTCCTGGCTGAAGGCCAGACCCAGACCTCCGAGTGCTACCTGCTCCCTGGGCAAGCCACAGCAGCTCATCTGCAGTGCGGGAACCCCCACCGCTTCCTCTCTCCCTGCCCACCCCTCCCTCGTCCCCCTGCACCACCCTCACACCACTCACCAGAGGGAAGGCTTACACTGAATCACCTGGGAGAGGACCAACAACAAGCTGGCGTGGGCAGAGTGGCTAGCCCTGGGCCTCCAGACAGACCACAGCCACCTCCTTGCCCCCTCTCCGCCTGGCCCCTGTCAGCTCAGGCCACGGACTGTCTCCAGCAGAGCTGGAAACAAAGTGCTTTCAGATCCTTTGGACTCCCGGACACCAGAAGCAACCTACGCGCTTCAGACACCTGCTTTGAAGGCAGGTACTCCCAGCACCTCCTTTCTTTAAGCAGTGCCCTGGCCCAGGCACACAGGCCATGCCATGCCCCCTCCAGATGCACCAGGAGCGGGCACCCATGCTCAGCTAAGCCATTTGGTTCCTCCAGGGAGGGGTCGGTTCCTCCAGGGAGGGGCTGGCTCCGATGAGGCTGGGAGGCCAAATCCAAGGCGAGCAGACATAGGATTCCCAAGGCAGAGAAAAGCCCTGTACAGAGAGAGGAGGGAGCAGCGACCTGGGGGGGGGGGAGGCGGGGGCTGCTGCGGTCTGAGCCATGACCCAGGCCGTGCTCTGGGCTGCGTCCACGTCCTCTCCCACCTGGCCTTGTGAGGCCAGGCAGCCTGCCTACTCTCAGTCACGTGACACACCCTCACCTCCCCACAACAAATCCCCTTCTCCGCCCCAGCCAGGCTGCTTTTGCTTGTAACCAAGAGAACCTTTTAAAAGGGTGTTCATTAAAAATCAAAGAACAACAAAAACAGGTGGCTGGCAGGTGAATCCAATACCAGAAAAGAGTAAGAAGGGTCTGCACCCAAATTTCAGGTCCTTAGCTCTAGACTCTGCATTCATGATACTTTTCTCTTTCCTCGTAAGACATTCCAGAGTGAAACAGTTTTCATTTTAGGAAGCTTTGGTTCCAGGCAACCTGACAATTAATTTAATGCAACAAACTAATCACAGTGAGCAGCACAACAGCAAACTTGGTTCCATTCAAGGGCTGGCTCTGGGCTTTAAAAGGAAATAAGAAGTTAAAACTTTAAAACAATCCCTGATGATTTCAGTTGGCTAGAGAAAGCCTACCTGGGTCCCTGCCCTGCTTTCTCGGGACAGTGTCTTGAGGACCCCAAAAGCATCATCGGTCAGAACTGAGTGGGGAAGCCTCACTGTGGAACATACAAATACACACCCACCCCACACACACATTCTCATGACACTGTCAACTCATCCCCGATCAGCTTCTGCTGGCAGCGGGGCCTCTTATATTAAAGAGAAGAGCATGAATTTCCTCTGAGGCCCCACGGTCGCGCCAGTAACCTGCCCAAAGAACAGTATATACCGCAGCCTCTCCATTTCTGCAAGAAGGCCAGGCTCAGGTCCAAACCCCTCTGACCTCAAACTCAATGCATCTGCGTTCCCGGTCTCAAACCGGAAGAGTCCCTAGAAAAATCCTGGAGACGAACAAAACAAAATAAAACAGAAACAGAAAAGCACAGCTGCGAGGGACCCCCAGAGCGTAGGCAGAGACGTCCAGAAACCACATAAATAAAGAACAGCAGCGGCGTGAGCAGTTTATTACATTGTTACCGTGTCCAACACCCGTTACACTCACTCATTCAGTCCTCCCACAAGCCTCTGGTCATCCCCATGGTGTAAGAGGAGAAACTGAGGGCAGAAGTCAAACACCCCCCAAATAACAGGGCTGGGGACAGACTCGAATGAGCCATCCTGGGGTCACTCTAAGTCCTGACCCTGTGTGATGCTAGTGGAGAGCCCTGGCCCCTGCAGTTTGTGACAGCCCACTGACTCAGACAAGAACAGCCAGAATATTCTGTGTTCCATCCTCAGAGCATGCACAGGGCAGAGACAGAGATCCTTTCTTCCCTTAAAATGTCCCTACCACACAGGAAAAACACAAAGGGGAGGGTGAAGGAGGCACAGAACTTAAAAACCACCATAGCGGGGCGCCTGGGTGGCTCAGTCATTAAGCATCTGCCTTCGGCTCAGGTCATGATCCCAGGGTCCTGGGAATGAGACCCGCATCGGGCTCCCCGCTCAGCAGGGAGTCTGCTTCTCTCTCTCTCTCTCTCCCCCATCACTCATTCTCTCTAATAAATAAAAATCTTAAAAAAAAAAAAAAAACCACCATAGCATCTAACAAATGAGCTACAGGCCGACTGAGAGGACCAGAGGGACCAGAGGGACCCCCCAGTGGGTGGTCAGGGTCCTGAGGTGGCTCTCACCAGTTGCTCATGCTAGCACTCTGGGCAGGAGAGACCATCACCCCAGTGCCTACCAGAGGGTGAGGTCACAGGCACATGGGGCACAGACTGCGCAGGTGGTTCTCCACCTCTGATTCCATGACAAACAGAAACAGACCCGGACCGATTGCTAACCCATGTCTGAAGTGAGGTAAATGATCAGCACACTCGTGAAATGGACTTTTTGGCCCTCTGACTTGGGGGCTCACCGCCTGCTTGCCTGAAGGCTTTTCCCTAAGCATACCCCATCCCATCACCCTGCATCCCAGGGCTGACCCTGTGCCCTCAGTCCTCCTGCCCAGGTCACCCGGGCACCAGTGTCAGGCCCGCTTCCTAAAATCACTCCGGTCTGCAGCCTCCCTCAAGACCTCTGGACCCCAAATGCCCAAATCTGGCACTGCTGCTAGGCTCCTCCCGTCCTATGGGCGAGTGGGTAACGGTCATCTGGGGAAGCAAGGTCTTCTGACAGGAAAAACAAGTGAACAGGATATAGGTAGCCAGGGTCCTCCTGCTTCTCCTTGGGCTCTCTGTGCTCTAGGACTCTGGGGGTCTGGGTGGGGCGAGGCGGGTGGTGTCCAGAAAAACAGCTCATATTCACTGTGCTTGGTCAGCACCAGCACTGAGCTAATAAGCCTTTGCAGGCCTCACAGCAGATGACGTTTGTATTTCCGTCCCTTCATAAGTAGGGAAACCAAGCAAAGCAGGTCAGACTCTAAGTCCACTTGTGAGCAAGATGGCTGCTGCCCCATGGAAGAAGGTGGGAGAAGGCAGGGCACCCAAGCCAGCCCCCAACTGCAAGAAGGTGGTCAGACCTAGTTAAACTGGTTACCAGCACTCTAGCTGCGAAGCCCTCTGCCAAAATGCCCAGATGGGACCTGGCTGTGTTACAAGAACTTGAAGCAAGAGATGTGTGCTCATGTCTGGGCAAGAGAATTCAAGGGCAGCTCTCCCACCCCCAGGCCGGTGTGACGGTAGCAGTGACCGGGAGGGGGCCACAAGGGGGTGTGAACCTGGAAGGATCATTTGGGGCTCCCTGCCCCCGGCTGCCCAGGCCCACATGCTCTTCTTTTCTTCAAGGCCCAGGGTGTAATTCTAGTCCTCCTCGCCTTACAAATTCCCGGGGGCGGAAAATAAACAGGTAAACAACGGTGCCAGGGAGAAAGTAACCAAGTGTTGTAAGAGATACAGGAAAGAGGCTCTGGTAGCAGCAAAGGGGCGATTTATTTGAGAAGAGTGGTTCTTGACCTTGGCTGCTGATGCCTGTCCCCGCCCCCAGAGACTCTGAGCCTGAACAAGGGCTGCCCTGGTATCAGCCCTTCCACAGAACAAGCCTCTGGCCTACACGTAGCAGGGTCACTCCTGTTCCTTATGGGTGAGCATGGTCTTGGCATATGTTACACTTCTCTTGCATCCCACAGAGCCCAGGACAATCACTGAATAAACACTGGTTGGTTTTCTGATGATCCTGATGAATGATCTGCCACTCAAATGCACATCTCTAAAAGGAAAGAGCTATCTCTTTTTTCTTTTATGATTAAAAAAAAATTATTTTAGGGATAGAGAGAGGGAGAGGGACAAGCAGTGTCCACGCTGAGCACAGAGCCCGACGCAGGGCTCGATCCCACGACCCTGAGATCATGGCCTGAGCCGAAACCAAGAGTCGGACGCTGAACCGAGTGAGCCACCCAGGCACCCCAAGAACTATCTTTTAACAAGCAGGGCCCATTTATAGGTCTGCTGTTAACCCTTTCGTGTCCAACCTGAGCGGCTTCCGCCTGCCCCATTTCACCCCGTCTCTAAACGTCAGTAGGTCTAAACTTTATAGATGCAGTAATTTCATAATGTTGCAGGCGGAGTCGTGACCTAAACAGTAATCGAGCCACAAGAGGTACATGCGAGTTAGCCCCAGGTGGGCCAGAGAACCCAGGAGCAACCCCTGGTGGCCCTGAGGCACTGGTGGCTCCAGACGCAGATAGATGTCCCAGAGAGACTGACCACGAAGCCTGTGCACCTGGCAGGGCTGGTGGCCCTCCTCCTGCTGACCGCTGGTGGCTCCCTGCCACACGCCACGGGGAGCCTGGCCCCATGCCCACTGCTGCAGCAGGTCGCCGGCCTGCTCCTCTCCCCGCTCCCTCGTGCCTGCAGCAAGAACACCTGGGTGGGCTCACTCACTACTCCCAATCACCCCTGAGAAAGCCACCCGAAGCAACCAGATCCCCTTCACAGGGCTGTGGCAGCCACTTCCCTCAGGGAGACATCGATCTTAGGGGAGTGCTTTCCAACTGCCAGGGGAGGCCAGCAATGGTGTGAAATCAGCTCAGTGGGCTCAACAACTCCACGTGGCGGTGAGCTTGTCTTCCCCTGCTGTGTGTAGCCCAACCCCGCACCCTGGGCCTGACCTCAGCAGCTCTCAGCAACACCTCTCACGCACCGCTAGCATCCACCTGTCTGCACCTGCCCGAAGAAGGGGGGTGCACGCCCTGCCCAAGGCCGCTGAGTCCAGGAATCTGGGCGCACAACACGACCGCCCTCAAGAGGCAGCCTCATCCCCACCACGGCTCCCTGGGGGACTGCACAGGCTCTGCTTCTCCCTCCCCTGAACTTTCACTCGGACTTTTATTTTATTTTATTTTTTAAGATTTTATTTATTTATTTGAGAGAGAGAATGAGAGAGAGAGAGAGAGCACGAGAGGGGGGAGGGTCAGAGGGAGAAGCAGACCCCCCACTGAGCAGGGAACCCGATGCGGGGGATGCGGGACTCGATCCCGGGACTCCAGGATCATGACCTGAGCTGAAGGCAGTCACTTAACCAACTGAGCCACCCAGGCGCCCCATCACTTGGACTTTTAACATCTTGAGTCTCATGAACATCTCCTAGGAAAATTTTTTGTCTTAATTACTCATATAAACCACCCTCTGAAATTCCGGCTCTACCAGCAATATGTAAACTACTTTTAATCATAGAAACTCTATTTGGAAGTTAGAAGATCTCCCTAATTCTCTTTTGTTTAATCAACAGCTTAAAACACACACACACACACACACAGAGTCTGTGAGAAGGGCCACAGAATGGTGGGCTGACACCCCCCCCAGCCGAACGAGGAGGTGAGGGCCTACGTTTACCAGCCACCCCCCATCTCTGCCTCGGCCAGGCCCCTCACCACGACGTGTACCCCCAGAGCACCCATTCTGCTGCTGGGATGCAACCTTCCAACGAGACTGCCTGCAGAGCCCAGCCTCCCGGGCACTGACGTCTAGCTTCCGGAACCGGCTTCTTTTTGTTCAATCCTGAGCACCCGGTTCGGGGCTCGGCCCTCCTGGATCCACACGGCGACCCCCGCATTGCTGCCATGTACCCACTGGCAAGTCTCACAAATGTGGGGCCTCCATTTATCACTGAAAATGAGGGGAAAATAATACTGCCTTTTGTGTGGTGTTGTTATAAGGATTAAATGAGATGACGCACGTGAACGGGATGAATGCTTGTGCAAGTGAAAGGGAGCGTGTTAATCACCACACTGGGGCAGCGGAGCGAGCACCCCAGGACAGCCCGCCACACCAGCACATGGCCAACCTGCTAAGAGGGACTGTCTAAATGAGGGCTGATGAGGAAGGAGTATCACCAAACGCACTCTCACCGATGCCTAGCCTACAGTAAGTACTCGATCCTCACTCATTACTGTTACATCATCCGGGTCCCACCTCAACCCCCAAAGCCTTCGATGTAAAATAAAGGGAACAGGGACTAAAGCGAAACACAAACAGCAGCACTGAGGTCACAACCTTAGTGACCCGGTCCCCAGACAGCAGGCCAAATCACCAATGGCTTCAGCATCTGCAGCAACACGGAGCCCCAGGTGCCCGGGGACCCGTCCCCGGACCACAAGGATGCACCAGCTCCTGGCAGCAGGCACTCAGTCATTATCTCCCCCCGCTGCCACTCCTTATGCTGAAATCCGTGGGGCGACGGAACACCCTCCTGACAGGCATGACCAAGCTCACACAGAGGAACAAACTTGCTGCGCAGAGATCCGTGGCTCATCTGTGCAAAGAACTCTGTGATCACTCGAAGTCCAGGACACAGAGCAGACAATGCCTGGCAATTCTCCAGCGTGCAGCCCTAAGCCAAAAGAGCCTGTGTGCCCTCCTTCCGTGGTTCATCTGTGCAAAGAACTCTGTGATCACTCGAAGTCCAGGACACAGAGCAGACAATGCCTGGCAATTCTCCAGCGTGCAGCCCTAAGCCAAAGAGCCTGCGTGCCCTCCTTCCTGGAGTCTCCAAGTGGTTAATGTACAACTATTGCACAACACTGGCTACTGAGAAGTCAGGTTCGAAGACTGGACTAAAAGAATGAATCATCTCTACTGCGTTCACCCGACCGCTATCGGGGTCAGGGAAAGGGCGGTAAACAGAGGTGAGCGGGACAGGCTGGAAAGACAGTGGGCCCGCGGACAGGCACGCGGGGTACTGGACGTGGTGTCGGACAAAGCTCTTCTGTCACTTACTAACCGTCCATCCTGACCAAGCTGCCCAGCCACTCCCTGGGGGCCAGTGTCCCAAAGTGTAAAATGGGGATAATCATCCTCATGAGCCAATGGGACATGAACCCCAAAGCAGAGTAAAACACAGGTATTAGTGTCCTGTAAAGTCACACCGTGACAACAGGGACAGAAGTCCTCACTGTCGTATGCCACCGTTTATGTAAGCTTCAACGCGTCCCCCGTGCTGACCACCGGGAGTTACAGATGAGGCGGGCCTCATCTGGGGAGCATATTCCTCCCACAAGAGCTCAAGCAAGAGCAACATGGGTCATTGAATTGAGCCACCATCAACTGCAGGTCACACCACTAATTTTACATACCACTTAGGAAGAAAAATGGTATCAATTAAACCATGAAACACTGTCCCTAGTAAGATGCATCCTGATTTTAGAGATGTTAAAACATGAGAGAAAAAAAGGTGCATTCTGGAATCAATGAGACACGGTGTGACGAGGACCCCAGGGTGGCCTGGAACTCAGGTTCTGGTCCTCACTGGACAAGGTCCGAGGCCAGTGTGAGCCCCCTGAGCACTGGGTGTCCAGTGGAGAATGAGAACCCCTGGAAACTTGCACACATTCCAGGCTCCCCGACTCTCCTGCAGATTCTGACTCAGTGGGTCTGGAATGGGGCCTGGGGACCCTTTCTTCAAAGCTCCTCAGGTGACATGTCATGCAGGCCCTCCAGTCTGAAAGGGTTGCCGCCTCCCACCAGCTGGCCTTCACCACCCCACCCCACTGCCAGGCCCCAGGCTGATAAGGTGGAGAGAGGTTTCCGTGCCTAGGGCACCCTGTGCCAGCCAGGGTTAAAGCCTGCTAAACTAACAGAATGGATCTACTGCACCTCAGTCCCCCACTTCTTCCCCTCCCCCCTAACCTCTGGCATCAGGACACACCTTCGGTGAAGACTGAGCAGGACCGAAGGTGTGAGTCTCTATATACAGCACCATTCTGTGGCCCTCCCACACTTCCATTTCTGCTGAGTTTCTCTTGCACACTTTCCCCCCACTCTGATTCATTTTCTGAGTATGCAGTTGCAAACCTCCATTTAGAACAGGGGGGAACTGAAGGCGTCCTGTGTGGCATTTCCTTAAATCAGCTGTGACTCAGCCTGGCAAAGCCCCAAGTGCCTTTATAGAGGCTTCCTTCTGCCCCTTTATTAGCTGTGTGAGCAGCAAAGACCAGTAATAACAGGCCAATTGCTGCTCAGCGGCGCATTTGCCGCACCTCCCGGGACCCGGGGAAAGAGCAGGAATGCGGGCTCCTTCCTCCCAGCTCTGCAAGTTTCATTTACATTTTGAAGTGACAGGGGACATGGGTGGAACTCCGTGGCTGCAAATTATGCACTCCAGGATTTCTGAAGCCCTATTAAGAAAGGGGAGCCTAAGTGGGTGGCGGGCATGAAGCAGCTCCAGCCACCTGTTCTCTCCTCCCACCCCGGCTCAGCACATCACATTTATTTTACGACTCAAGGTATCCAATGAGGCAGGGGCTTTAAAGCTTCCCATTTCTGATGCTAGAGCACCAGGGGGGATGAGAATCCAGATCCTCAAGTGAAAATGTCAGCTACGGCCTTCTGAGGCCCACCAGCTGGTTCTGACAACCCACTATACCACGGGAGGAGAGGGATTTCCCCAGCCAGCCATGCCCAATTCCCCAGAAGACAGGATTTCAGGGGTTTTTTAGAGAGTGGTTCCATGAAGCTTTGGGGAAAGGAGCCAGGGTGACACCGGCCGCAGGGGGGCCGGGATCCCCGTCCCACACCCTGGGACGACACAGAGAAGCTGAGGGTGCAGTACCCTGAATGCTGCCATATACTGAAAAGGAACACGGTGCGAGCCTCGCAGGGTGAGCACACAGTGAGCGTCGGTTGAGTCGATTAGTTAATTAAAGCCAATTCACGGCTCTCTGGGGCAAGCGCCTACCCCCTGAGTAAGGAATCCTGCTGGGGAAGCACAGCGTCACTCCAGGACCGGCTGCATGGATATCAGCCAAGGTCAGGTAGGAGCAACTCGCCCCCAGTAAATGACTAGAGAAGGAAAGGGATGAATAACCAGCCATTGCCTAATAAAGGGTCTGTCTAACCAGCTAACTTGTTCCAGAATTGAGGCCAAAATCAGGCTTAACTGCAACAGTGCCTACATGATAATTATGGGTTTGGGGGCTTTTGGTGTTTTGTTTTCTTTCTTTCTTTCTTTTCCTTCCTTCCTTCCTCCCTCCCTCCCTTCCTTCCTTTCTTCCTTCCTTCCTTTCTTTTTTACAGCCACCTCCTCCTCTCCTTAGAGCCACACAGAAAATCCTGCAAGAATCTCTCTCCTGGAAGCAGCAACTTATCCTTGACAGCCCCAGGGATAAAGACAAGCCCCAGCAACCCACCCACATCTGCCCCAAACCAGCAGGAGGGAGGCCGACTTGCATTTCTTCTCAAGCCCTGAGGCTGAGGACAGAAGCCTGCTCCTGGCTGTGGATGTTCATCCCCGGGAAAGAAGGCAGCTGTGGGAGAGCATCTATCTCCACGCTCAACCCCATTCCTGCTGGATGAAAAATAATCCCCTTCACACGAGAGCAGCATGGTCACTCATATCCATGAACAAGAACAAGATAAACCAAGGTGGAGAGAGTAAAAGCCCCATTAGGTCCCACGAAGCACAAACTGAGAGTCCACGACGGTTATTAATACCCATTAAGGGGATCTGGGGCTCCTGGAAATCTAAGGGACTAAAACACAAAGGACCACAACCCTCTGTCTCTGGATACAGCTCTTCCTAGCAACTGTTTTTCTGGACAGCCTCGCTGAGGAGGAAGTGGAAGCTGTGAGATTTTCTCCAAAACTTGGCGAGGGCTGTCAGATCCCCTTACCTCAAAGTGCTGTATTCCCAGCACTGCCTCAGGAAGACCTGGGTCTCAGCCTCGGTATGACCTACAAAAAGCAAAATGTCACTTCTGGTCCCACAGAGGGAGCCCTCAAATAACACCCTTCCCCGTGCCACTTCTGAGGATTCTCAGCTCTTCTCCTACCACCCAGCATCATCACTGCTGCCCCGAGAAGAGCCCCCTGGCACTCCACTGTCACGGTTACTACAACGTTTTCAACCTCTGCACCACCCAAGTGTCTCTTTGCTGTTTGCCCCGCGGAATCTGCGTTTCCATCAATGCCAACCTGAAAAACTGCGAGCGACTTAGTTTGCTCTTTCTTTAAAAAAAAAAAGCTACAAGCTTCTCCCAAGTTCTCCCACTAAGTGCATGTCCTTTCAACCAAGAAGCCCGTGCAGCCTTAGGTCAAACTGATGAGCAACTGCCACCTCGCTCTTGCAGATACTAGTACTTCAAAGACCCTGAACTGGGTATAAACTTTCCCCACAAAACCACATCTGCCACAAGCTCTTCCAGAAAATAAACTGGGAATTCTAAAACAGGAATTCATCCATTTGGGCTTAAAATTTCAGAGAGACACTACTTCACTCTCGAGACCAAAATTACTGATTTATTTTGGAGCTGCAGTTGCCATCCCGAGCAGAAGCTCCCCTGAGCACGCTCCGCCCCTGCATTTACATCAGGGAAAGCCCAGCTGCCAGCCAGGGGTTCCTGGGTGCCCCGTGTGCCCAGCCCCAGTAGCTCCAGGGGCAGCAAAAGAGACACATCTGCCCTCAAGGGGCTTCGTCTGGTCTCTCCTTTTCAGACCTTAAAACAGGCTTGTTTTGCAGGTGGGAAAAGTGCTTCTTCTGGAAGAAGAGAAACAGGTTCGAGTCTTGTAAGCCCTTAAAATTTACTAGCACCTAAAATTAGCTGCTCTGATGGACAATTTGTCTTTGCACTTTTACACAATGCAGACGGCTCACCCAGAAGGGCAAAGAGTACCTGCGTCAACCAGTAAAAAGCGCTGGGGAAACGAAGAGGAGAGCTAATTTTAGGAGGCGACTTTTCGCTCCAACCACTTCTCATGCTTCTGTCTGGCAAAGGGACCAAAGAGGAATACATAAACTGTCCCCAAATCTCCCCTGGGAACGTCTCACTACACATCAACCCTCGATCCCAGGCCAACCTGCTCCAAAGGGCCAGGAAAGGAATCCGTATCATATAGCTTCTTGAGCAAAGAGAGGAAGCCTCTCGGGAAGAACATGAATCATTACACACAAAAAAAGCAGGAACAATAATCCATCACAGACTCACAGACCCCACAGTTCCACTTAAGATCCATGCTTTTCCTCCATCACCTTTACATTGTTTATTAACATCTACTCCTGGCCCAGAGTTTGGCTGACCAGGACTTAAAACTTACTAAAACACCATGAGGATCGTGTCAAGAATCTCTTAAGTCATCTAAAAAAGGCATCTGTTTCCTCTGCCTTGACAAACTGGGAATACACCACGCAGGCTTAGGCATTTCAGTTCAGCAGACACACCTCGGCACCTGATATGCTCAAGAGTAGACAGAACTGTCTGAGAAAATGGGTGCAGCAGCGACTGGACCCGGCGAGCACCTGATGGGAGCCAACCGCAAGGGCCAAGGGGTCGTAGCCTCTCAAAGAAGGGTAGCCTGGGGGGAAAGGCTCGTGCAACATTTATTGTCAAAGCCAGAATCACAACGAGGCACCTCTGGTGTACAGCACATGCAGGAGGTGTCAGGGAAACGTACACGTATGTAGACACACACACAGCTGACCCTGGAACCACACGGGGGTTAAGGGCACCAACCCCTGCAGAGTCGAAAATCTGTGTCTAACTTCGGAGTCCCCCAAAACTTAACTACTAACAGCCTACTGTTGACCAGAAGCCTTACAGAGGAAATAAACAGCCAATTAACACATACTGTGTATATGTATTCTAACTTACAAGGAAATGAGTTAATGTTAAGAGAATCATAAGAAAAATACATTTATAATACTGTGCCTTATTTATCGGAAAAGATCTGTGTATAAGTGGGCCTCCACAGTTAAAAAAAACTGTTGTTCAAGGGTCAACGGTACATACATATGTATGTGCGTGTGTATGTGTGTGTATGCATATTTCCCCCACACACACCTCCTAAATGTGTCATATACTGGGAGTGTGTGTGTGTGTACACCATGCATGTATACATGTGTATCCCCCACCTCCTAAATACGTACACACATACGTAAGTACGTGCATATGTATACTTCTAGGTACGTGAACACACACACACACACACACACACACACACACTGTGGAGTGAGGCAGCCCCGCATGCTAGTTACACTTGTCTAACTTAAGAGCGGTGTGACCACGAGCAAGCTCTGCAGCTCTCTGCACCTGCTCATTTGCGGGATCAGGTGAGTAAAGCTACACCTCACGGGATTCCTACTGTTGAAAACAAACCCTGGATATCCCCCTCTGCACGGTGGCAGGCATACAGTACGCAGAGAACCACGGAAGTTGCTCCAGTGCCCTTTGGAGCCATTTGAGGAATATCAGCTACACCTCAGAATTTAGAAAACGGAGGCAGAGTGATGGGCACGTTGCCTGCAACTGCAGCGCATTAAAGCTGCTTCCAGAACTTGACCCTTCATTTTCCAATCGCTCACTGAACAAACACCACACTGAACTCCCACTCTTCACCACAGACGGCACGAGAAGCTGGGATAAACCATGGGCCTTGCCCTCCAGGCGCCCAGCTCCTAGGGGAGAGGAAAGAAAGACTCTTCACTAACTATTCACACATGCAGCGTCGGGGCACCAGCCACGGAAAAGAGAGCCAGACGTCTCAGAACCCTAGGACGGCAAGAAGCTGGGAGTGATGGGCGCAACTGGCCCTTCCTGCAGGCGCCGGGCCCGACGGAAGGACAGAGCCCTCTTGCCTGGGTCGGCAAAGCCATCTGCGGAGCCAGATGGAGGGAGACTCCAGGAACTCCTGCCTGGCGGCCTCACAACATGGGGGAACAAAAAGCCTCCTGCCAGGAACGAAGGCCAAAATGCCATTAAGCTGTCCACAGTGAACCCTCCGAGGGCAGGGGCGGCTGCCAACAGCCTCGCAGTGGCTGTGGGCACAGCATGTGACTTACGCCACTGCCAAGCCGGGTCTCCCTGCAGGCCTCTCTTGGGCACCGCGGCATGGGACACGGACCAGGGGAGAAAAGTCCAGAGCTGTATGGACTCGTGGCAGACTCGTCCAACACACTCGTCATTTAATGTTTTCAAGAAACTTGCAGCACAGAATATGTATTAACTCTGTTTACTGTTCCAGACTCCCCAAGACATCTGATGTGACGTGCTCCTGCCACACTCTCCCACCCCCAGCCTGGGGCTCAGAGACACCTGGAACCGCTATTGTAGGATTGTGGAACAGCCTGTGTGCATGACTGGGAATTAGCAAAACAGACTAAATGATGCAGGGATAAGAAAACCTGGGCCCGGGGGCATTAAGATTGCTCTAGGTCCACAAGCAGGCGTCGGGGAAATGTACACATATATAGACACACACACAGCCGACCCTGGAACCACAGTGGGTCGCTTGTACTTTGTAGAAATGCCACCATCAAGGATGGCCAGTATGATACAGGAGGACACGGATGGCCAACCTTGCCAGGAAAGCAATTAAAAGTCTATGGTTAGATGATACTGCTGAAGCTGAGAACCTTCTCTCGTGCATGTGATTTTGCGTGATCAGGAGCACTGAAACTCAACAGATGATTGGGTCTGTAACACCAGACCAGCTGAAATTTCTAGCCAATGTCCCAGATTCATCTAGGACTGAATTCCCCCACATCTCAGGCCACATCTTGGGCAGTCCCTGGCGTACAATCAATAAATACATCCTGGGACATGGCAAATCCGTAAGATGTTTGGGTGGTAGCCTCGATGCCTGTCATTCATCTTGGATTAATGTCTGTGCCCTAGAGAGGGTCTTTTTGGCTAGGGCCAGCCCCCAGTGATCCCAGCAGCCTCCAAGAGTCTGCAACCCACACAATGGCTAAAATATGGTATGTTATAGGAACGTCTCACACTGGTTCGGGCTGGGCTACCAACTGGGCCTGGTGGTCCAACCTGGCTAATCACTGGGAGGAAAGAAACTGAGGCAGAAGGTAGCTAGATACACAAGTTTGGAGAGAGGTAGGTTTAATCCAGTCCCCTAATACCCCTACCCTGAGCTGAGCTGTCAAGGTGTGTGGTGGGTGGCGGCCAAGTAGCCTAGGGTAGGACATAGCCCATGCCACTTCTGGGGTATTGCCCTCCTGCCTGGGAGCCTGTTCTTCGGAGGATGCTGGGCCCAAAGCGTCCACAGTCAAGTCAAATGCCCTGGTACCACCTGCCTGGTTACAGGGCCCTCAAGGGTAAGGGGAGCCATGCCTCACATCCTTTTCCATCATGCTGGATTTGTTACTATTTTGCACTGTCACTAAAGACTATCTATACTGAGCCTAAAAAAAAGAAAAGAAAAAAATCATGTACATGCAAGCTAGAAAGTACGCTATCCCACATTACGGCCCTCACACCTTGTAGGAAAAGACAGGGCCAAGCAAAGAGAGAAGACAGGAGAAAAGAGAAAACTCCGGCATTCTACAGGAGTATAGGATGTCTAGAGAACCTGCAAAATATTTAGATATGCCTTCAAACCTCGTAATCCCACAAATAACCCCTTATAGTTCAAGTCTATGCTAAAAACAGTGAGTGTAAAGTGTTTGAGGTTTCTAGATAAATGCGGTTATAAAAGTCTACTTACCCAGAGTGTAAACAAGGACATTCAGAATTTATTCTGGTATTAACTAGTAGCATTTATATACTCTTTTTTACGAGGGGCACGCATACATATTAACTCATCTTTGATCTCTGAAATCAAAGCAGAATTAGCAGTCTCATCTATTTTATAGAGGCCGACCTAAAGACTCAGGTAACGTGCGTTGCCCTAAACTGCCAACCAGTTAAGTATGATACAACATCTATTTGGTACATGTTACCACAATTCTCTACTATTAAAAGATATTTCAGGGGTGCCTGGGTGGCGCAGTTGGTTAAGCATCTGACTCATGATTTTGGACCGGGTCAGGATCTCAAGGTCGTGGGATCGAGGCCCATGTCGACTCCACACTCAGTAGGAAGTCAGCTTGAGATTCTCTCTCTCCCTCTCCTCTGCCCCTCCCTGCTTGTGTGCAGAGACGGGCAGGCTATCTCTCTCTCTCAAAAAAAAAAAGATACTTCAAAATTTCTAAATATCAAAGATAGATAATTGTTTCATTTTTAAAGTTAAGATGTACAAAACAACGTTATTTACAACAGCCAAAAACTGAAAGCCACCCAAGTGTCTATTGACAGAGGAAGAGAAAAACAAAACATGGTCTACATTCCATACAACGGAATATAACTCAGCCTTACAAAGGAAGAATTCAGATGCATGCTACAATGTGGATGGATCTGGAAGACATGATGCTGAGTTATAAACCAATCACAAAAGGACAAACGTTCCATAGTTCTGCTCATACAAGGTCCCTAAAGGAATCAAATTCCTAGAGACAGAAAGCAGAATGGTGCTGGATGGGGGCTGGGGGAGGGGAAACTGGGAGTTAATGTTGAATAGGGACAGAGTTTCCGTTTTACAAGATGACAGAGTTCTGGGGGGTGGATGGGTGGTGGGGACGCATGGCCGACAACGTGAATGGACTTAATGTCACCGAACCGCCACCAGTAAAAATGGTCACTATGGAAAAAGAAATATACTGAAAATACGCTGAAAAATGGTTATCTCAACATGATAAAAATTGAATCTCCTGAGCAAAGTACCTAGTGTTTTAACAATCTGGATTAATAGCTGATTAACAGTCTGGCAGGTAATGTTAACCGAGGTCCCCCGTGATCCGGGGCCTGAACTGGGAAATCTCCATCCCCTCCTCCCAGACATTGCTTTGGACAGTAACTCAGTATGATCCTGATGTTCTCACAACAAATTTAATAGGAAGAGGGAATCATTTTGTTTGCTTCTAAACAAACCATTCAGACAGAAATGAAGGAATTACTCATTCTGCAGAATCCATTTACCATCTGTTGCTGAAGGCAAGTCTTCACTGAATGGGAGCCTGAGTTGGAGGACCTCAGAGTGCATTAAACCCTTCCAGGTTTCAGGTCCCACTGATTCTACGCTTGTACATAATTCAGACCATACGGATTCTTCCCTTGAGAAGAAATACATGAAGGGTCATTGAGGAGATCCAACATGGACAGCAGCTCCCCCAGAACCCCCGGGCTACTAAGGATTATCGGGAAGAGAATGAAAAACTGAATTAATTATGAATTAAGAGGGACACCTGGGTGGCTCAGTCAGTTAAGCCTCTGCCTTCGGCTCAGGTCATGACCCCAGGGTCCTGGGATCGAGCCCCGCATCAGGCTCCCTACTCAGTGGGGAGTCTGCTTCTCCCTCTCCCTCTGCCTCTCCACACTGCTCATGTTCGGTGTCCCTCTCTCAAATACATAAATAAAATCTTTAAAAAAAATTTTTTTAAATTATTAATTAAGAAAGACTTTACCTAATGGATAAAAAAAAAAAATCTCTCAAATAAGATGAGGGTCAAATGCAGAAACATTGAAGAGGTCCTGGAGAGGAGGAGGGAGGGCAGGAAGGAGCATCTGCTGTGGGGCCCTCAGGACAGCCTCTTGGCCCCCTCAGTAGTATGTAGCCAGCATTTCCCCTAATCACCCTGCCCCTCATGATTCCCTTTGACAAGATACACAGATTAACAACTATCACATTTAAATCACTTAAGCAAATGACTAGCTGCATTGATAAGGAATTCTTTAGTCATAATTATCACAGATAAGTATATATTTAATATGTTCAGTTTCAGTAATTAAAATCTGAAAAAGGAAAATTTTCTATCATGGCTCACGCCACATTGGCAGGCTCTAGAAGATGCTACGAATGCAGGCTGGTTTGTAGGTTTTCTTAAAACTGAAAGTATCACCCCAAAGATACAAATGTAGTGATCCGAAGGGGTCCGATGTTTATAGCAGCAATGTCCACAACAGCCAAACTATGGAAACAGCCAAAATGTCCATCGACAGATGAATGGATAAAGAAGATGTGGTATATATATATAATGGAATATTATGCAGCCATCAAAAGGAATGAAATCTGGGCGCCTGGGTGGCTCAGTTGGTTAAGCGACTGCCTTCGGCTCAGGTCATGATCCTGGAGTCCCTGGATCAAGTCCTGCATCGGGCTCCCTGCTTGGCAGGGAGTCTGCTTCTCCCTCTCCCGCTCCCCCCTCTTGTGCTCTCTCTTTCTCACTCTCTCTCTCAAATAAATAAATAAATAAAAATCTTTTAAAAAAAAAGGAATGAAATCTTGCCATTTGCAACGATGTGGATGGAACTGGAGGGTATGCTGAGCGAAATAAGTCAATCAGAGAAAGACATGTATCATATGACCCTACTGACATGAGGAACTCTTTTTTTTTTTTTTTTTTTTTTTAAAG